>NC_057803.1:547356690-547626587 GCF_018294505.1 Triticum aestivum | reverse complement strand
GAGAGGGCCCGCGATGGGCCACGGCGGGCTGGCGGAGGAGGCGGGGATGTGGGGCGCCGGGTTGCCACGTGGCGGGCGGCGAGTGGCTGGTGGCGGCAGCGCGCAGGTCGGACACGTCCGACTCGGCGCGGACGTTGTCCGGCGGCGCGAGGAGGAGCGGATCTAGGGTTTCGGGGAGGGGGATCCGAGATATTTCGAGGGGGACCTATTTATAGGCATAGGAGGAGCTAGGAGAGTCCAAATGAGGTGCGGTTTTCGGCCACGCGATCGTGATCGAACGCTCTAGAACATGGAGCAGAGTTAGGTGGGTTTTGGGCCAACTTGGAGGGGTGTTGGGCTGCAACACACACGAGGCCTTTTCGGTCCCTCGGTTAACCATTGGAGTATCAAACGAAGTCCAAATGGTACGAAACTTGACAGGCGGTCTACCGGTAGTAAACCAAGGCCGCTTGGCAAGTCTCGGTCCAATCCAGAAATGTTTAATTCCCACACATGAAAGAAAGCTAGAAAAGACCACCGGAGGAGAACGAAGCGCCGGAATGCAAAACGGACAACGGGGAAAATGCTCGAATGCATGAGATGAACACGTATGCAAATGCAATGCACATGATGACATGATATGAGATGCATGACAACGACAACAACACACGGAGACAAAAACCCGAACCCGATGAAATAAATATCACTTAACGCCGGAAACGGCAAGAGTTGGAGTACAAATAGGGAAAGTTACAGCCGGGGTGTTACAGGTGATTGGTTAATTGGAGGCCCATCTTAAAAGGCTTTGTTAAATGGTTTAACTCAGAGGCCTGGCAGCCCATGAAAAGCCTCGATTTGGAGCCTGGCAGCTCGTAAAAAGCCTCGCATATTTTCCTATTTGCATTTTGTTTGTTGACAATCATAAGTATTTTTTGATAAACCGGCATCCTTGATCCGGCTTGCTTTCCAACCACCAGCTGTTGGCTCATGATCAGTTATAAATCGGTGGTCACTGACCCGGTATGGTTTGACTAAATCACCAGTGTTATGAAGAAAATCCGGTAGGTATACCGGTCCGGTTTAATAGATAGACCGGCATTTTGAAGATGAGATTATCAAACGTATCGGGTTGGTGTTAAACACCTTTGCTATATACACGTTTGCTCACTCAATGAGGTATGTTTTGTACATTATTTTTTGTACAAACACTTGATTATTCAGCTCAAGTACTATATACTTCTTGGATATTATGACATGTTTAGCGGTAAACCGCTAGACACTTTTAAGTTTTTTGTAGCCAGGAAGGCAAGTCATCATAGACTATGCATAAAATATATCCTGAAGGGCGGCACAGATTGTCACAAAGGGATATGAAGCATGCTCAATGGCTTGGCAGATAAACAAAGTTTCAGCTATCCTATTACATGAAGCTTTAAAGCGGCTCAACAGTGCCATTGTTTTTCATAGTAGCCATATAAACCGGCGACCGGATCAGGACTCTTCATCATGACGGTTTGACAGTTGCGGATCAGTTGGTGCACGCACTTCTTCATCCCTCCCCAGCCGCTGGAAATCAGCCATTGAACAATCGATTATGGTTAAAGCTCGGAATACTGCTTCTTCATGGATTAGATCAGAAGGGTTAATATCAGGGGCATAAGTGTGCTTACGAATCGGAGGCACAAGTTCTTCGACTTCATGGATCTCGGCCGGCTGTCTTTTCTCTTCTGCATCATAAAATGGTTGAAAATGGGACAAATCGGTGTCTTCAGCTAATCTGTTTGGTCAACCACCGAAGATCATCATTGTCAAAGTTTGAACTGTCTTCTTTAACGCCTGGATACCCTTTAATGATATCCTCCGCTTCAAGATCTAGAATCCAGGCCTTGGCTCGAATAAGGGCAGTTAATGCTCCGGCTCTTGCACCGGCTCTTTTCAACTCGGCAATACGCGCCGGTAACATGCCCAGCTTCTCAAGGGTTTCCTTAATCAACATTGGTGTCGGTTTGTTATAAGCTTCTATACTAATGGCTCACTGAGATCCAGAGTATAGCTGCTCAACCAATGTGTATGCCGCTTTGAGCTTCATCCGCATATCTGCACCAAGATGAGTGATCCGAGTTCCTGACAAAGATTTTTTCCACATCGTGGTCAGTTTTAAGATTCATTGACTAATGCAACATACATAAGAAGATACTTACCAAAGATAGCAGAGGTCATAGCGTTGATTTGGCGCTTCAAACTGGCTAGTTCTTCAGCCACCGGTTTCAGGGCTTCCTCGTCATGTATGGCTCTTTTGGTCAAACCGGCTTTTTTGGTCTCCCATGCAGCACGATCTTGATTGAAGGATTCTTTCAATTTTTCCATTCCAACAAGGGCCTGGGTCAGCTCCTCTTTGGCTTTTGCAGCTTCGGCTTGTTGCGACTTCACATTTTCTTGCAAGTCAGAGTTTTTGGCATCTTTGCTTCTCAGTTCAGCCTGCAACATTGAAGGTATCTTCAACAAAACAACATATATATGCACTAAGTATAAAGCATATAACAAGTTATCCACTTCATACTTGGGGGCTAATGCTTATTTGCTCTCAAATACTACCTTCTATGCAAGTCTCCAGAACAATGCAAGCATTATCCTTGACACTTGGGGACTAATGTACGTTTGTTCTAAACTGGCGGTGTGGATTAAAAACCGGATTAACTTGCCAAGTTAAACCGGCTTCTGGGGGCTATGCTATAGAATGTTATCTCATTTTTCAAACATGAGTTTTATCTATGATTGAAGACACGCCTTGGCAAGGATTAATGATGGGATGCTTAAAGTGTTACAAAGACCCGGTTTACGATTAACAATCATAAAACGGCTCTTGGGGGCTACTTGGAATAGTATTTTAGCTATAAATCAATGTGCAAGGGAGAAGAATTTACCTCATATCGTTCTTTCATCAAATTCACCAAACCGGCTCCGTAATCCCGGTTTGAGTGCAGATGGTTCAAGAAGCCGGAATGAAGCTCATCAGCGTTAAGATGGGCATAGTTTGATAAATCGCTGCTCCATTTACCTTTATCCCTGGCAATTTGCTCTTCTTTGGCACTATGCTGAGCCAAAATGATGGGATGACCAAGAGAACTATGGCCTGCTCCAGTAATAATAACGTCATCGCCTTGGCCTTCAGGATTTTGGGCAGATGATGATGGAATTTCAGTGTCTTTCATTGGATTAGCCCGGCTTGGTTCTGGCGGTTCAGCATCAGGGGCGGCAGGCTCAACATCTGTGGGTTCGTCAGTATGTTGGCCGTCAAGGGGCGGATCATCAAACGTTGTTTCAGGTTGGAGGCCTTCCAGTTCACCTGTTTGCTTCGGTTCAACTCTTGGTTCTTCTTCTTCTTCAACAACAGGGTCTTCTGGCGGATTGGTGAGCCGAGCTTTCTTGCTGGGTCTGGCTTTGGCCCTGCAAACAGAATAAAAAGGGTTAACATCCTGTTCAAAAGATATAGGGCGCATTGAAAGGAAAGGTTTTTCGTAACTCACCCAGCCACAGTTTTCAAAGGGGGGAGTTGAGTTGATGTCGATTCACCAGAAGAGGAAGGAGGTGTCACCAGATAATTTGAATCAGACGGATTAAGAGGCTGTATGAAATAACCTGCCTTGGGGTAAGAATGGTCAGAAGTAGGAGAGACCTCAGACCGATGCTTCTGAACCGGAGTATCAGGTAAACCAGTAGAGGTGACCTGTTGGCCACTGTGCCGAGTTGTCCGGCGAGCCTCATGCTATTGAGTCTTCAAAATAAATGTTGGATCCAAGTGAGCAAGAGGATGAGAAAATCTTACTTTCCGGATTGTTTGGCGAGGTTTTTGTGTTGGCATAGAGTCTGAACCGGAGGAAAGGGTAATTACCTCTACGTCCTCAGCCTGACTAGCTTTGGCCTCCTCCTGAGGAAGATCATTGTTAACAAGATGCATAAAAAGAGAGCCAAGTGAGTCAAGTTCTACCTCAGCTTCTGGGTCATCAGTATCATCATCAAGCTCCATATTAATTCGGTCAGCCGTTTTCCGCTTTGACGTCCGTTTTACGGCTTTGGTCTTCGGGCGGGTTGGCTTGGCCACTTTGTCTCCAGTTGGCTTGGCCACTTTGTCTCTAGTTGGCTTTGCCGCTTTCTCTATGGATTTCCGTTTCCAGAAGGGGTCATCGCCCTATACATATAAAGAAGAAGGGTTACAGCTTGTATAAGTCAAAGATATTAGAGATGAAGAGGAAGTGTAATGCTTACAGCAGGCGGTTTGTTCTTAGTGTAGAAGGGACTCAGGCCGGTTTGACTACAGACTAGTTCCGATTCATCTAGAATCTTCTTTACACCTTCAGAAACTTCTTCCTCAGATAATTGGATGTTGAAGTGGCGTTGAGGATCGTCAACCTCACCGGTATATTCGCACATTAAACCGGGACGCCGACTTAGCGGCAAGATACTCCAGGATATCCTACAGCGTACAAAATCCACACCTGTTAAACCGTTTGCCATAAAGGCCCGGAGCTTGGCGATTTGAGGAGCATATTTTGCCCTTTCTGAGGAGTTCACGCGTTGTGGCATTGGGTGAGTATTGGATAATCTATGATCTCGGAAGCCGGGGAGGGGATTCTCATCTTCAGGTGAAGTGTCTCTGCAATAGAACCATGTTTGGTTCCATTCCTTTGGGTGGCTATGGTGTTTGGCATGAGGAAATTCCACTTCTTTCCGCTTTTGAATCGAAACACCACCAAGCTCTGTATTTGGGCCATTCACAAACTTTGTGCACCGGTTTAAGTGAAAGAAATCCCGGAACAATTCTGCAGTTGGTTCTTCCTGTAAATAGGCTTCACAGAAGACTTGGAAATTGCACAACTTGGAGACTGTTGGGACCAATATCTTGTGGATGCAGTTGGAAGCTGGCAAGCACATCTCGATAAAATTTTGACCCTGGCGGTTTGAAACCACGGCTTATATGGTCAACAAAGATTACCACTTCGCCTTGTCTTGGGGTTGGAGGATTCTCAGTTCCTGGGGCTCACCATTTGATCTCAGTTTTCTTAGGCAGAGAGCCGATGCTAACCATCTCATCCAATTGAGCCTCAATAACCCGGGAACGAGCCCAGTTGCAGGCAGTGAATTGTTTGGCCATTGCAAAGCGAACAAACTGAAAATGAAAGGCCGGTTTATAAATTATGCATGATCATACACAAGGGACAAGGAAGTAAGAAATGTACTGATATAATAAATGGTACAACCCGGAGACTAGTATAATGAGAAAGAAGGTAATGCTAGCGCAGGATTGATCAGACACTGTTAAACCGGAGCGTAATTATGAAGGTAACATGCTCTTCCGGTTTATCAGAGGGCTAATGGCATAGACTATTTATCCAATGTCAAATCGCTTATATTGGTGCAAGGAGAAACAGATCTCACAGTGATGTATAAAACTTTCGGATCTAGAGATAAGACAGAAAAGCAATAATAATTGGATCTTGAAGGGGTGCAAAACTGAAGCAATTTTTGACAGACAGATCAGTTGTTTGCGCATAAAGATTTGTGATGATCATGGTAGGTAAGCTACGGTAAGAGATGTATCAAGCATGAAGTGTCCATTTATTAAAGGAAGAACATGGAAGAATAGCACTGATGAACTTCGGAAGAACTGCGAGGAATATCAAAACCCTAGAACAGATCTATGGTGGAAAAAGCAAAGAACTTACCGGAGCTAGTGAGGAAGCGGAAGGGCGCCGCAGTTCTCTGGTGCATTCAGGGTGATGCAGTGGCCAAGGTCGGAGCAGAAACGACGATCGACGGTGGTGGCGAAGTTCCAGAGGCTGAGCGGTGTGAGGAAGATGATGCGAAGAGGCACGGGGGGGAACGGTGAAAATGACCCCTCGGTCCTATTTATAAGGCGAAGTGGAAAATGGCAAGTGCGGGAATTGAGGAGTCCAAAAAATGGATAAGTTAATAAAGGTGTCACCTCGACAACTGGATATATATTAATTGAAGGAGATCTCCGATATCAACGGACGGATGACGTCAGAACGGTTTATCGTAATTTTGAAGTATGACGTCACGGCGGTTTACAAGATCAAAAACGAAGACAAGCGATAAGATTTTTTCTAAAGTGTGGAAGATTGACATGAACAAGTTCAAACCAATCTGGGGCCTAATGTTGGGGATATTACTACTGGAGGTAAACCGGCCTTGGGTAGCCGGGTTGACTCTTTGAAGATTAGAAGCCCATTAAGATGTAAAGATGCTAGCGCTTTACGGAGGGCCCAAAGGCGAGTTGCAGTATGTAAATGTAAACCGGCCCAGTCATGTAACTTGTATAGTAAGATAGAAAGAGAGAGGCCGAACCGGATACGTTTATAAACCGGCTTCGGGACTCTGTAGCCCGACGAGCGTCAACCTATGTATATAAAGGGACGACCCGGCCGCGGTTTAGAGACAGACAACAACAACTCGAAAGCCAGCCAAAGCGGATTCGCTCCCTGGCCTTCGAAACCCTAGCAATACCAATCACAACTAGACGTAGGCTTTTACCTTCATCGAAGGGGCCGAACTAGTATAAACTCCCGTGTCCCCTTATCCGGTTTAACCCCTTTAAGCTAACCCATCGCGATGGCTCCACAACTAAGTCCTTTCACGAGGACATCTGCCATGACAAACCCACAATAGAGATCAAACACATAGCTATTGGTACATACCCTCAGCCTCGAGGGAGAACTACTCCCTCCTCTTCATGGAGAGCGTTGGGATGATGAAGATGGCCACGAGAGAGGGATTGCCCCCTCCGGCAGGGTGCCGGAACGGGTCTAGATTGGTTCTCGATGGCTACGGAGGCTTCTGGCGGCAGAACTCCCGATCTATTGTGCTCTCGGATGTTTTTAGGGTATATGGAGATATATAGGCCCTGTTCAAGAATTCATCCGATTAACCAGTTAACTTGCCGATTAATCCCTACTCATAGGGTCCCCGAGTAGCCGATTACCCGATAAATCGTGTGATTAATTGATTAAATGGCTGATTAACTTGCCGATTAGCCTATTAATCCCCTACTCACCTGCCGACCGAGCAGCTACCAGTTAACGATTCCCTCAACAATGTATATAGGTGGAAGAAGTACGTCAGGGGAGCCACGAGGGGCCCACGAGGGTGGAGGGCGCGCCCAGGGGGGTGGGCGCGCCCCCTACCTCGTGGCATCCTCGAAGCTTCCCTTACGTGGACTCCAAGTCTTCTGGGCTTCTTCTGATCCAAAAATAAGTTCCGTGAAGTTTCAGGTCAATTGGACTCCGTTTGATTTTCCTTTTCTGCGATATTCTAAAACAAGGAAAAAATGAAAACTGGCACTGAGCTTTGGGTTAATAGGTTAGTACCAAAAATCATATAAAATAGCATATAAATGCATATAAAACATCCAAGGTTGATAATATAATAGTACGGAACAATAAAAAATTATAGATACGTTGGAGACGTGTCATATGCCATGCTATATACTAGACCTATTGTGTACCTTGCCATGAGTTTGGCAAGGGGGTACAATAGTGGTCCAGGAGTAGATCACTGGAAAACGGTCAAAATTATCCTTAGGTACCTAAAGAGGACTAAGGAAATGTTTCTCAGTTATGGAAGTGACAAAGAGTTCGTCGTAAGGAGTTATGTCGATGCAAGTTTTGACACTGATCCGGATGACTCTGAGTCTCAATTTGGATACATATTGAAAGTGGGAGTAATTAGCTAGAGTAGTGTTGGGGAATGCAATATTTCAAAAAAATCCTATGATCAAGCAAGATCTATCTAGGAGAAGCATAGCAATGAGTGGGGAGAGTGTGTCCACGTACCCTCATAGACCGAAAGCGGAAGCGTTTAGTAACGCGGTTGATGTAGTCGAACATCTTCGTGATCCGATCGATCCAAGTACCAAACGTAAGGCACCTCCGTGATCTGCACACGTTCAGCTCGGTGACGTCCCTCAAACTCTTGATCTAGTTGAGGCTAAGGGAGAGTTCCGTCAGCACGACAGCGTGGTGACGGTGATGATAAAGTTACCGGCGCAGGGCTTCGCCTAAGCACTACAATGATATGACCGAGGTGTGTTTCTGTGGAGGGGGGCACCGCACACGGCTAAGAGAAACTTTGGTGTGCCTTTGGGGTGCTCCTGAGGGAGTCCTGGACTAAGGGGTCCTCGGGCATCTGGCCTGTTGGACATGGGCCGGACTGATGGGCTACGAAGATACAAGACCGAAGACTCTCACCCGTGCCCGGATGGGACTCTCCTTGGCATGGATGGCAAGCTTGGCGTTCAGATATGAAGATTCCTTTCTCTGTAACCGACTTTGTACAACCCTAGTCCCCTCCGGTATCTATATAAACCGGAGGGTTTAGTCCATAGGGACAATCATAGTCACATAGGCTAGACTTCTAGGGTTTTAGCCATTACGATCTCGTGGTAGATCAACTCTTGTAACCCCTATACTCATCGATATTAATCAAGCAGGACGTAGGGTTTTACCTCCATTAAGAGGGCCCGAACTTGGGTAAACATCGTGTCCCCTGTCTCCTGTGACCATCAACCTTAGACGCACAGTTCGGGACCCCTACCTGAGATCCGCCGGTTTTGACACCACATTGGTGCTTTCATTGAGAGTTTCGTTGTGCCGTCATCAGAAGGTTCGATGGCCCCATCCATCATCTACAACAATGCTGCTAGGGGGGTGTATTTCTCCCTGGCCAGATCTTCGTATTCGGCGGCTTCACACTGCGGGCCAACTCGCTTGGCCATCTAGAGCAGATCGACAGCTACGCCCCTGGCCGTCAGGTCAGGTTTGGAAGCGTGAACTACATTGTTGATACCCGCGGAGACTTGATCTTCGATGGATTTGAGCCCATGGCAGCCGCTCCCTGCCACCACGATGAACATGACCTAAATCTGTCATCAGACCATGATACGTCTCCATCGTATCTATAATTTTTGATTGTTCCATGCCAATATTCTACAACTTTCATATACTTTTGGCAACTTTTTATACTATTTTTGGGACTAACATATTGATCCAGTGCCCAATGACAGTTCCTGTTTGTTGCATGTTTTTTGTTTCGCAGAAAATCCATATCAAACGGTGTCCAAACGGGATAAAAATGGACGGAGATTTTTGTTTGGAATATATGTGATTTTTGGGAAGTGAAATCAACGCGAGACGATGCTCGAGGGGCCCACGAGGTAGGGGGCGCACCCCTGACCCTCGTGGCCACCCCGTAAGGCGGTTGATGCCCTTCTTTCGCCGCAAGAAAGCTAATATCCGGATAGAGATCGTGTTAAAATTCCAGCCCAATCGGAGTTACGGATCTCCGGGAATATAAGAAACGGTGAAAGGGTAGAATCTGAGAACGCAGAAACAGAGAGAGACAGAGAGACAGATCCAATCTCGAAGGGGCTCTCGACCCTCCCACGCCATGGATGCCAAGGACTAGAGGGGAAATCCTTCTCCCATATAGGGAGGAGGTCAAGGAAGAAGAATAAGAAGGGGGGCCTCCCCCCCTCGCTTCTAGTGGCACCGGAGTGCCACCGGGGGCCATCATCATCACCGCAATCTTCACCAACAACTTCACCGCCATCATCACCAACTCTTCCCCCCTCTAGGCAGCGGTGTAACCTCTCTCTTACCCGCTGTAATCTCTACTTAAACATGGTGCTCAACGCTATATATTATTTCCCAATGATGTATGGCTATCCTATGATGTTTGAATAGATCCGTTTTGTCCTATGGGATATTTGATGATCAAGATTGGTTTGAATTGCACGTTTTATTATTGGTGCTGTCCTATGGTGCTCTCCATGTCGCACAAGTGTGAGGGATCCCCGATGTAGGGTGTTGCAATACGTTCATGATTCGTTTATAATGGGTTGCGTGAGTGACTGAAACACAAACCCGAGTAAGGGGGTTGTTGCGTATGGGATAAAGAGGACTTGCTGCTTTAATGCTATGGTTGGGTTTTACCTTAATGATATTTAGTAGTTGCAGATGCTTGCTAGAGTTCCAATCATAAGTGCATATGATCCCAGTAGAGAAAGTATGTTAGCTTATGCCTCTCCCTCAAATAAAATTGCAATAATGATTACCGGTCTAGTTATCGATTGCCTAGGGACAAATAACTTTCTCGTAACAACAAGCTCTCTACTAAAACTAACTTAGTTGTGTCTTTACCTAAACAGACCCTAGCTTTTATTTACCCACTCTTTATTACCTTGCAAACCTATCCAACAACACCTACAAAGTACTTCTAGTTTCATACTTGTTCTAGGTAAAGCAAACATTAAGCATGCGTAGAGTTGTATCGGTGGTCGATAGAACTTGAGGGAATATTTGTTTTGCCTTTAGCTCCTCATTGGGTTTGACACTCTTACTTATCGAAAACTGTTGCGATCTCCTATACTTGTGGGTTATCAAGACCTTTTTCTGGCGCCGTTGCCAGGGAGCAATAGCGTGGGGTGAATATTCTCGTGTGTGCTTGTTTGCTTTATCACTAAGTAATTTTTATTTTTTGTTCTTAGTTGTTCTTTATCTTTAGTTATGGATATGGAACACGAAATACCAAAAAAATTAGGTGTACTTTCTGCTCATGGAGATGGGGAACCTCCTAAAACCCTCGATGCTGGTTATGTGAAAGATATTATGTACTACTTTAATAATCCTAAGAAAACCCCATTCAATTATGTACTGGGAGTAACGTTGGGTCAACGTAAATACTTTAGGGATTACCACTTGACACAAAAAGGGAAACTATTATGGGATCAAATTCATATATTGAATTGGTATGCTAGGCAACTATGCTTGAGATATGATTATACTTGTTGCTCTAGGATGAAGGCTCCACACCTTCCCTTTTTATGCGAATTTGATGATAATAAAACCTTAGCTTCTTATGCTAATGGTATATATGATTACTATTATGTGGAACAAATAGAAGAATTTGTTGCTTTTATGGGTGCTTATGAAATTGAATCTATGTTTAAAGAGTTTGAAGATCTTGATGATTCGGTTTATAGACCTGAAAATTTAGCTATCCTTAAATATTGTTATGAGAATTATGAATACAATTACGATATTAATGCACTTATTGAGAAAGTCTCCGCTGTCCAAGAAGAGACTAATATTTTGCAGGATTCTATGGAAGAAGAAATTGATGAAACTGTGAGCTCATTGGATGAAAAGGATGAGGAGGAGAGCGAAGAACAAAAGGAGGAAGAGCGGATTGATCACCCGTGCCCACCTTCTAATGAGAGTAACTCTTCAACTCATACATTGTTTAATTTCTCTTCATGCTTACCGAAGGATGATTGCTATGATGACTATTATGATCCCGTTGATTCCCTTGAAATATCCCTTTTTGATGATGCTTGCTATGCTTGTGGCCAAGATGCCAATATGAATTATGCTTATGGAGATGAACTTGCTATAGTTCCTTATGTTAAACATGAATTTTTTTGCTATTGCACCCACACATGATAGTCCTATTATATTTTTGAATTCTCCAAACTACACTATATCGGAGAAGTTTGTGCTTATTAAGGATTATATTGATCGGTTGCCTTTTACCGTTACACATGATGATTTTGATGAATATAATATGCATGTGCTTGCTTCTCCTACTTGTAATTATTATGAGAGAGGAACTATATCTCCACCTCTCTATGCTTCCCACATGATAAAATTGAAGAAACTGTTTATACTATGCATTGGCCTTTACTTTGTGTGCATGAATTGTTCTATTATGGCATGGCGATGCATAGGAAGAGAGTTAGACTTCGTTGTTGCATGATATATGTTACTTTATGCTCACTATTAAATTACAAATCATTGTTAATTAAAATTGGCTTTGATATACCTTGGGATCAGGGTGGATTCACTACTTGAGCACTATATGCCTAGCTTAATGGCTTTAAAGAAAGCGCTGCCAGGGAGACATCCCGGAAGTTTTAGAGAGTCATTTATTTCTGTTGAGTGCTTTTATATAGTTTAAAAACAACAAAAATAAAGAGGGGAACCCAAAAAAAAATCAAAATGGAAAGTGAAAGTGAGAGAGACAAGCATTGTTGAAGTGGGAGAGCTCCTTGAACTTTGTTCATGCTCACGGCAACTTTGTGAATCTTGATTACAGAAACTTTTCAATAAAAATAATTATCCCCTTGTACAATTCCATTGTATTATCTATCTATCTATCTATCTATATCTATCTATCTATCTATCTATCTATCTATATCGATCTATCTATCTATACCTATACTAATTACAGACTCCCAAGAAATTACCACGTTAATTAGTAATGAGGAACTGTTGATTTGATGGGCCCAAGTTATTATGGACCAGATTGAAAAAAAACTAATTACAGACTCCCAAGAAATTACCACGTTAATCAGTAATAAGGAACCGTTGTTTTGATGGGCCCAAGTTATTACTACTCAGATTGAAAAAAAGATTAAAAAAATTGTTGAAATCATAAAATTGTAATAGAAACCAACTCTTTTTTCCCCATGCGCTAAATGGGATGGCCTCCGTGAGTATAGTCCACGAAAAAAGAAATGGCACCTATCCCTTAAAAAATAAATCTGATCGCATGCATAAAAAAAGCAATCTGATCACAACTCATATTATCTCTTAAAGAAGTCAAACTGCTCTCCCTATCCCTTAATTCTCTCTCCCATGTAAACACGATCACTTTTTACCATGTCTCCCCCGTATCTTCATCTCCCAGTCCCTCTCATGTGTCTTCTCTTTCTTATCTCTCTCTCAACTATGGAAACTACCAATCTATCGTACTACTCCTACACGATCAAACCCTTCCAAAAGAATCCTCACGCATAACTAATCTTGAGGCAATATTTTCGTAAAAAAATCTTCACCCAATATTATACCAATCTTCAAAAAAACCAATCTAGGGTAACTGTAAAAAAATTCTATCGTACTACTACTACACGAATCATTAAAGGAAACTATGATTTTTTTATAAAATATCCCTTGATTATCTCCTAAAAGCGTGCAAAGCAGAAACTCCCTTAAATAACCATGCCTTCATTATCTCCTTAAAACGTGCAACGCACAAACATCCTTTACATGGATACAGATTAGTTTGCATGTTCTAAATAGGCAAGTACATGCAACAACCATTGCAGTGTGCCAAAATTCTTGATTCTCCATCTATTTTCATGGAGGAAATCAGTATCCGCGATTTGTATTTGGCTCTGCTGATCGATTTTGAGTCCGCCTAGACTTGCAGTTCTATCTCTTCCCGATCGACATCAGGCCAGTGCAACTTAAACTTCTTGATTCCCCGTCTATTTTCATGGAGGAAATTAGGATCCACGATTTATGATAGGCTTTCTGATCGATTCCAAGTCAATAGACGTGCTCTCAGGTTCTATCCAATTCGCTCTAGGGCTTGAGATCATGCCACCACCAGGTAGCACATCCTCCTCCACCTCTTTTCTCTCCCACAATCTAACATGATTTTTGGTTACATTGACCTCTGTTGTGTTTCTAGCAGTGCACGTTCGATCAGGGAGGTTGTGTACGTGAATGTTCGGGTCAACCCAGCAGCCTTCTACATGTTCATCTTGCTGAACAAACTATGTGCTAGCTTCCCGAAGAATCTCATCGGAAAGGAATCAAGCAGATGGAGTCATCGTGACGCCACAACCGGCCATCTGCAACCGGCACCCTGACCGGTTCCACTGGGCGTGCGACGGTGCTGATTACCTCTGCCGGAACCTATATGTGCCGTTTCTCCTTCTGTTCTCCTCCCTGACCTGGGTTACTTCGTGTCTTCTTATTCTCTTATCTTCTGTACGTGACCATCTCCATTGCTGATTGTGCACACCAGCGACCAGGTCTTCCCTAACCCAATGGCAAGCAGGTGCTTCCATCAGCAGTAGGGCTGCGTGTGTCCCCTTCCAGAGCATCCACACACAAGTAATATGGCTGCCACTTCTCAGTTGGACCTAGAATTACATCATGAATTATTCATTTGTGTTAATTTGATCTGTTTCTTGCATTGATCTGGAAAAATGATAGAGGCTAGGAGTATACTACATGGTGACTATGGTCGGTTAATACAACTGTCTGCCATAGACGGGTGGTTTTCGTACGTTACTGCTGCTACGGTCAATTGCAGGAGAAGCATAGCAACAACAAACATGTTTGTCGAGCTACACTATCTTTGTCCACTGATGTGGTTGACAATTTGACAATCACTGCAGGTCACACTCCTCAATATATGTACTGTTTTATCGGCTATGTAGACAGTTGTTTATGGATGAAGCTGGGGGTCACGTATTACTTGCATGCCTCATGCTAAATTGTGCATGATACACATATATCTCCCGTGATGACAAATCTTCTTAAACTAACAACTTCCATTAAAAATTATAAACCTTCTTTTTGTGATCTCATGGTATTCCAACTCTATTGCTCAATACTTCTAATAAGTTCTCCATCGATCTTGCTCTTTGACTATGCTACCTGCAGAGATATACATCAGCTTATCACATTGTACTAACCGTTTATGTCTAATCACAATTTACTTCTTGCATCTACTAATGTTGAATTTGTTACCTGTAGGAATTGACAACATAATATTCTGGTCTAAAAGTTGCTCTCAATGAATTTCCAACTAAGCAATGTTTGTCCTATTTTATATACCAGAGGAGAGATCTATTCAGAGGAGAAATTTATGCACTAAAATGGAATTCATGGCATTTTGTTTTGCTCGAGAGAGGGGACTGTGTAAACAGATGACCTAGAATATGTGATCATCAAGTGTGACAGATGGCAAGAGTACGCGCTATACCAAGAATATGTGATCATCAAGTGTAACTGATGGCAAGAGTACGCGCTACGATGTATGCAAAAAATCTCCATAGGACAACGGCATGTTAAAGATTGAGGTGATTTTTGATTGTTCTCACATTGATCAGTTTATATAGTATATATGAGGATATATCCAAACCAGTCTAGCAACTATTGATACTTATAATTGGTTGATTAGCACAAGTAAGTGATACAGGCGGTTAACTGCTGCAACAGGTTACGTTGTAGTATCTATCTGTAGCATCTAAAAGATACAAAAAAATGATTAGAATTTTATGTAAAAAAATTGAGTTGTAGCATGTATGTGTAACATGTAGGAGATGAAATAATATGATCAGTGAGCATTATTTGGCTTACAAGACTATGTATATTTATTTTTTGAAATTGATACTTATATAGGTATCTCCCTATTATGAGCTATAGAAAGAACAAGGAGGATTCTAAATACTTGGATATCCAGAGTTGTAAGAGCAGTCTATTACTTTATCTTGGGATGTTACTCTGATCAATACTCGCCGCCAACAAACCAGATACCCTCGCAAATGGTATAGTAATTAATTCCAGTAATGTATCATATCTTTTCTAAATCGTATTTAGTTAGGAAGGCGCTTGCCACATCTGGTAATCGGATGTAGTATACATGTCTCCTCTTTCTGCTACATCTTTCTTTCTTTGCTCCTCAAGAATTATTTCTTCCCTTTAGCCCCACTACCACTCTTTGTTTGCATATACATGGTTGCAAACATCACTGGCCGTAGGCCAGCAACCGTACGGCCAACAACCGCAAGGTAACATCACAACAGTTGCTAATCAGTATACTTCGCATATGACATAATAGCGACAACAAAGTTATATCCCTTGGGTCAGGCTTTATAATGCACTACTGCTTCATACCTATTTCAGTAGTTTATATTTTGTCTGTACTTGACGCAGTTGCTCTATTTTTTGGATGTCAGTAAGCAGACTATTTAGTGATATCATCAGCAAGTTTTTCAGTTCTTATAGAAGAGGCATAAAAATGTGTATTATGTTTCAAATAATACTTCTAATGGCAGTTTTAAATACAAATATGATTTTTCCCTCAATGAATGCGTCCATTGTTTGTTTACTTTCCACTCAGTGCTATAATTCTTTTGCCCTAAACAGTACACATGTTCCAGTCATTTTTTCAAGGATAACAAGTAGCAAACATTTGTGCTATGCAAATATGTAATTGGTCTCTTAGAGGATGTGCAAACGAATCAAGTTACACTGTTATAGAATAATAATCCATATAGAATTGACATAATAGAACTCATTGATAGTCATTACAAGACCAAAGTGCTTTTTGTTTCAGAGATTTCGTAATGTTTGACATGCGTTTACATCAAAAGGATTTAGTGAACTCTAATGCAAGAACAATTGTTATTCATGTGAAACCAATTGGTCATTTTCTTAATAAGCTTATTATCCCTCTTTTCTAGAGAAGTTTTAGGTGATCTATAAAGTTGTACAGTGTCGATGTTGCAATTATGGTGCTTAGATTAGCATTTGATTCATTATTCATTCATTTTTTTGGTTCATTTAGAAGAAATACAAAAAATATTATGAACTTCTTGATGATGAGCTTTAATTTTAGGAACTTTTCGTTAAATAAAGGCATAAGAGGCATGCATGTGCCAACAGAGGATGCCCTGAAATTCTCAAGTTGTTGCTTCACATTCTGATTTATAGTGATTTGAATATTTGTCTCAAGTCTTAGTATTTTCAACCTATCTATAACTTACTTTCTATCGATCTACAACTAGCAATTATGTCCAGCACTCTCTATTTTGCATGTGTTTGATAGGTAGATTTATAATCTGTACATTGTTTTAATATATGAAATTATCCATACACAAAAATTATTATTAATAATTCATTTTATTTGTGCTAATCAACTCTGCCGCGCAAAAGAAATATAAATCTAAGGTATTATAAACATAGCCCGTGCGCATGCACGGGTTGACGACTAGTAAAAATAATGTGCCAAGGTTTGCCTTTAGGATGTTTACATTTGCTTGATGGTTTGTACGGTGCAGGACAGAAACTTTGGCTGTAGTGCGTGATTTTACATTTTTAGCTGGAATGTCAAATGGTTCTGATTCTTTTTGCACCGTCTTTCTATACAAATTTTTTATTTTTCCTAATTTTGGTAGAATTGTTCAAGTATCAGAAGTATGTTTAATGTTCATATTATTACAGACTGTTCTGTTTTAGACAGATTCTGTTTTTGATGCATAGTTTACTTGTTTTGATGAAACTATTGATTTGTATCAGTGGATTAAGCCATGGAAAAGCTATGTTACAGTAGACACAATGCAAAAACAAAATATGAATTGGTTTGCAACAGTACTTAGAGTAGTGATTTGCTTTATTATACTAACGGATCTTACCGAGTTTTCTGTTGAAGTTTTGTGTGGATGAAATGTTCGATGATTGAGAAGGTCTCGATGTGAGAAGAAGGAAGAGAGGCAAGAGCTCAAGATTGGGGATGCCCGAGGCACCCCAAGTAAATATTCAAGGAGACTCAAGTGTCTAAGCTTGGGGATGCCCCGGAAGGCATCCCCTCTTTCTTCAACAAGTATCGGTATATTTTCGGATTCGTTTCGTTCAAGCGATATGTGCAATCTTGGAGCGTCTTTTGCATTTAGTTTTCATTTTTATTTTATGCACCATGCTGGTATGAGGTAGTCCTTAGTTGATTTATAGAATTCTCTATGCACTTCACTTATATCTCTTGGGTATGGCTTTATAGAATGCTTCATGTGCTTCACTTATATCATTTGAAGTTTGGATTGCATGTTTGTCTTTACATAGAAAACCGCCATTTGTAGAATGCTCTTTTGCTTCACTTATATTTGTTAGAGCGTGGGCATATCTTTTGTACAAATAATTAAACTCTCTTGCTTCACTTATATCTATTTAGAGAGATGACAGGAATTGGTCATTCACATGGTTAGTCATAAAATCCTACATAAAACTTGTAGATCACTGAATATGATGTGTTTGATTCCTTGCAATAGTTTTGCGATATAAAGATGGTGATATTAGAGTCATGCTAGTGGGTAGTTGTGGATTGTAGAAATACTTGTGTTGAGGTTTGTGATTCCCGTAGCATGCACGTATGGTGAACCGTTATGTAACGAAGTTGGAGCATGAGGTATTTATTAATTGTCTTCTTTTTGAGTGGCGGTCGGGGACGAGCGATGGTCTTTTCTTACCAATCTATCCCCCTAGGAGCATGCGCGTAGTACTTTGTTTCGATGACTAATAGATTTTTTGCAATAAGTATGTGAGTTCTTTATGACTAATGTTGATTCCATGGATTATACGCACTCTCACCCTTCCATCATTGCTAGCCTCTTCGGTACCGTGCATTGCCCTTTCTTACCTCGAGAGTTGGTGCAAACTTCGCCGATGCATCCAAACCCTGTGATATGATACGCTCTGTCACACATAAACCTCATTATATCTTCCTCAAAATAGCCACCATACCTACCTATCATGGCATTTCCATAGCCATTCCGAGATATATTGCCATGCAACTCCATCATCATCATATACATGACTTGAGCATTCATTGTCATATTGCTTTGCACGATCGTAAGATAGCTAGCATGATGTTTTCATGGCTTCTCCATTTTTTGATGTCATGGCTACGCTAGATCGTTGCACATCCCGGTAGACTATGATTCCCCCACAAGTCGGGATGAGACTCCGGACGAAAAAAAAGAGAAAGGCCAAAAAAAGAGAAGGCCCAAAAAAACAAAAAAAATGAGAGAGAAAGAGAGAAGGGGCAATGTTACTATCCTTTTACCACACTTGTGCTTCAGAGTAGCACCATGTTCTTCATATAGAGAGTCTCTTGAGCTATCACTTTCATATACTAGTGGGAGTTTTCATTATAGAACTTGGCTTGTATATTCCAAAGATGGGCTTCCTCAAATGCCCTAGGTCTTCATGAGCAAGCAAGTTGGATGCACACCCACTTAGTTTTAGTTTGAGCTTTCATATACTTATAGCTCTAGTGCATACGTTGCATGGCAATCCCTACTCCTCACATTGACATCAATTGATGGGCATCTCCATAGCCTGTTGATTAGCCGCGTCGATGTGAGACTTTCTCCTTTTTTGTCTTCTTCTACACAACCTCCAACATCATATTCTATTCCACCTATAGTGCTATGTCCATGGCTCACGCTCATGTATTGAGTGAAAGTTCAAAAGGTTTGAGAACGTCAAAAGTATGAAGCAATTGCTTGGCTTGTCATCGGGGTTGTGCATGATGTGAATATTTTGTGTGAAGAAGATGGAGCATAGCCAGACTATATGATTTTGTAGGGATAACTTTCTTTGGCCATGTTATTTTGAAAAGACATGACTGGTTTATTAGTAGGCTTGAAGTATTATTGTTTTTATGTCAAATGATAGACTATTGCTTTGAATCACTCGTATGTTAATATTCATGCCATGATTAGATATGTGATCAAGATTATGCTAGGTAGTATTCCACATCAAAAATTATCTTTTTATCATTTACCTACTCAAGGACGAGCAGGAATTAAGCTTGGGGATGCTGATACGTCTCCGTCGTATCTATAATTTTTTATTGTTCCATGCCAATATTCTACTACTTTCATATACTTTTGGCAACTTTTTATACTATTTTGGGGACTAACATATTGATCCAGTGCCCAGTGCCAGTTCCTGTTTGTTGCATGTTTTTTGTTTTTCAGAAAATCCATATCATACGGAGTCCAAACGGGATAAAATGGACGGAGATTTTTTTGGAATATATGTGATTTTTGGGAAGTGAAATCAACGTGAGACGATGCTCGAGGGGCCCACGAGGTAGGGGCGCGCCCCAGGGGAGCAGGCGCGCCCCTGACCCTCATGGCCACCTCATAAGGCGGTTGATGCCCTTCTTTCGCCACAAGAAAGCTAATATCCGGATAGAGATCGTGTTAAAATTTCAGCCCAATCGGAGTTACGGATCTCCGAGAATATAAGAAATGGTACTACGCGCCAAAGAGAGACAGAGAGAGACAGAGAGACAGATCCAATCTCGGAGGGGCTCTCGCCCCTCCCACGCCATGGAGGCCAAGGACCAGAGGGGAAACCCTTCTCCCATCTAGGGAGGAGGTCAAGGAAGAAGAAGAAGAAGGGGGCCCTCTCCCCCTCGCTTCCGGTGGCACCGGAGTGCCACCGGGGGCCATCATCATCACCGCAATCTTCACCAACAACTTTACCGCCATCATCACCAACTCTTCCCCCCTCTAGGCAGCGGTGTAACCTCTCTCTTACCTGCTGTAATCTCTACTTAAACATGGTGCTCAACGCTATATATTATTTCCCAATGATGTATGGCTATCCTATGATGTTTGAGTAGATCCGTTTTGTCATATGGGTTATTTGATGATCAAGATTGGTTTGAGTTGCATGTTTTATTATTGGTCCTGTCCTATGGTGCTCTTCGTGTCGCGCAAGCATGAGGGATCCCCGCTATAGGGTGTTGCAATACGTTCATGATTCGCTTATAGTGGGTTGCGTGAGTGACTGAAACACAAACCCGAGTAAGGGGGTTGTTGCGTATGGGATAAAGAGGACTTGATGCTTTAATGCCATGGTTGCGTTTTACCTTAATGATCTTTACTAGTTGCGGATGCTTGCTAGAGTTCCAATCATAAGTGCATATGATCCAAGTAGAGAAAGTATGTTAGCTTATGCCTCTCCCTCAAATAAAATTGTAATAATGATTACCAGTCTAGTTATCGATTGCCTAGGGACAAATAACTTTCTCGTAACAACAAGCTCTCTACTAAAACTAACTTAGTTGTGTCTTTACCTAAACATCCCCTATCTTTTATTTACGCGCTCTTTATTACCTTGCAAACCTATCCAACAACACCTACGAAGTACTTCTAGTTTCATACTTGTTCTAGGTAAAGCGAACATTAAGCGTGTGTAGGGTTGTATCGGTGGTCGATAGAACTTGAGGGAATATTTCTTCTGCCTTTAGCTCCTCGTTGGGTTCGACACTCTTACTTATCAGAAACTGTTGCGATCCCCTATACTTGTGGGTTATCAGACCATGCATAGGAGATTGCTCCTGTAAGCGCTTCAGCCCTAGATTCGGAGCAGCTTGCGCCATCCGAAGACGGGAAGCTTAAAACCGCCACGGAAGCCGCAGACTCAGCGGCGTTGGAGCCACACACAGACCCAACTTCGAGCGAGGTTTGCGTCACCGGACCCCCGAACTCATCTCCGGTCACTGGTTCTGAACTTCGTGCATCCACGTCCGATAAGCCTTACCAGGCGCCGGTCGTCGAATTCAGTTCCGCGGACATCTTCCGGCACTCACCTTTAGGAAATGTGCTAAACTCATTAGAAACCCTCTCTTTGGTAGGGGATTCACAGCCGAATTATATCCAGTTTGAACTGGGGGCTGATGACGGGGAATTTCGCTTCCCACCCACCTCCCACATAATAGCCACTATCGAAGATCTAACCGACATGCTCGACTACGACTCTGGAGACATCGACGGTATGGACGACGATGCCAAAGAGGAGCAAGCCCAAAACCCTCCATTTACCGGGCATTGGACTTGGATGACCACCTCCTCCTACGACGTGTACATGGTGGACACACCCAAAGAAATCAACGACGACGACAAAGAAGACCCAGTGGAAGGCAAACCTCCTGAGATACAGCCAAACCGCCGACGACAGTGGCGCCGCTCTAAATCACGCCGTGAAAAAGACAGTAACACCGGCACAAGAGAAAACAATACTCTAGACGATGCCAGAGACAATGAAGACCCTGTTCAGCCAACTTCCGAACAGGACGAACAGGGAGATGGGCGAGTCAGCCCTGATAAACAGGACGTACACAAAGACTCGGAGGACAGTAATTACCTTCCACTCTCCGAGGATGAGGTGAGCCTCGGCAACGAAGATTTTATCGTGCCAGAGGAACCTCTCGAGCAGGAGTGCTTTAAGCACCGGCTAATAGCCACTGCAAGGAGCCTGAAAAAGAAGCAGCAACATCTTCAAGCTGATCAAGATTTGCTCAATGATAGATGGACTAACGTCCTGGCAGCCGAGGAATACGGCCGCGAGCGACCACCCAAAAGTTACCTGAAGCACAAATTACTACCTAAATTCGATGACAAAGCATTGGAGCCCGTGCCATCAGCACACAATGCAGCCCATACTACCTCGCTGTAAAGGCAGGGATAAAACAGCTCGGGCATATACATATGACCTTCGACAGAACCTGGACAGGAGAGCAGGACATACTAAATCGGTCTACGGATCGCGGGGGTGTGCCTCGACACGCGACGATGGCTATCTATTCGGACGTGACAAGCTTAATTACACGCCGTCCGAATGCCGTAGACAAACTCCATCTAAGCTACGTCGCGATGTGGCCTGATATAGAGGCACCGCACAGCCTCTTTGCTTCACTCACGAAGTAATGGCGCACGAATTCCCAGAGGGGTTTAAACCCATGAATATCGAATCATACGATGGAACAACAGATCCCGCGGTATGGATTGAAGATTTTCTTCTCCATATCCACATGGCCCATGAAGGAAATATGCCCTAGAGGCAATAATAAAGTTGTTATTTATATTTCCTTATATCATGATAAATTGTTATTATTCATGCTAGAATTGTATTAACCGGAAACTTAGTACATGTGTGAATACATAGACAAACAGAGTGTCACTACTTTGCCTCTACTTGACTAGCTCGTTGAATCAATGATGGTTATGTTTCCTAACCATAGCCATGAGTTGTCATTTGATTAATGGGATCACATCATTAGAGAATGATGTGATTGACTTGACCCATCCGTTAGCTTAGCATGATGATCGTTTAGTTTGTTGCTATTGCTTTCTTCATGACTTATACATGTTCCTATGACTATGAGATTATGCAACCCCCGAATACCGGAGGAACACTTTGTGTGCTACCAAACGTCACAACGTAACTGGGTGATTATAAAGGTGCTCTACAGGTGTCTCCGATGGTACTTGTTGAGTTGGCATAGATCAAGATTAGGATTTGTCACTCCGATTGTCGGAGAGGTATCTATGGGCCCTCTCAGTAATGCACATCACTATAAGCCTTGTAAGCAATGTAACTAATGAGTTAGTTGTAGGATGGTGTATTATAGAATGAGTAAAGAGACTTGCCGGTAACGATATTGAACTAGGTATTGAGATACCGACGATCGAATCTCGGGCAAGTAACATACTGATGACAAAGGGAACATCGTATGTTGTTATGCGGTTTGACCGATAAAGATCTTCGTAGAATATGTGGGAGCCAATATGAGCATCCAGGTTCGGCTGTTGGTTATTGACCGGAGACGTGTCTCGGTCATGTCTACATAGTTCTCGAACCCGTAGGGTCCGCGCGCTTAACGTTCGGTGATGATTGGTATTATGAGTTTATGTGTTCTGATGTACCGAAGGTAGTTCGGAGTCCCAGATGAGATCGGGGACATGACAAGGAGTCTCGAAATGGTCGAGACATAAAGATCGATATATTGGATGACTATATTCGTACATCGGAAAGGTTCCAAGTGATTCGGGTATTTTCGAGGGTACCAGGGAGTTACGGGAATACGAGGAAGAAGTAATGGGCCTCATGGGCCAAGTGGTGGAAGAGAGGAGGTAGGGCGCGCGGCCCCCCTAGCCCAAACCGAATTGGACTAGGGGGCCAGCCCCCCTTTCCTCCTTTTCCTCCCTCTCCTTCCTTCTCCTTCTCCTCCCTCCTTTCCTCCTCCTAGTAGGAGTAGGAAAGGGAGTCCTACTCCTACTAGGAGGAGGACTCCTCCTCCTGGCGTGCCCTACAGGGGCCGGCCGGCCTCCCCCCTTGCTCCTTTATATACTGGGGCAGGGGGCACCTCTAGACAGACAAGTTGATCAGTTGATCTATTCCAGACGTGTGCGGTGCCCCCCTCCACTATATTCCACCTCGGTTATATCGTAGCGGTGCTTAGGCGAAGCCCTGCGTCGGTAGCAACATCATCACCGTCATCACGCTGTCGTGCTGACGGAACTCTCCCGTGAAGCTCTGATGGATCGGAGTTCGCTGGGTGCCATCGAGCTAAACGTGTGCAGAACTCGGAGGTGCCATGCGTTCGGTACTTGGATCGGTCAGATCGTGAAGATGTACGACTACATCAACCGCGTTGTGCCAACGCTTCCGCATTCGGTCTACGAGGGTACGTAAACATACTCTCCCCTCTCGTTGCTATGCATCACCATGATCCTGTTTGTGCGTAGGAAATTTTTGAAATTACTACGTTCCCCAACAGCCCACGGTGATGATCTCCACGCCATCAAATACCTCCCATTAAAACTAAAGGGACCAGCGTGGCACTGGCTCAACAACCTTCCAGAGAACTCCATTGGCAACTGGGAAGACCTGGAAGACGCCGTTCGCGATAACTTCCAAGGTACATATGTCCGGCCACCAGATGCCGATGACTTAAGTCACATCATCCAATAGCCCGGAGAGTCAGCCAGGAAGTTCTGGACTAGATTCCTAATTAAAAAGAACCAAATTGTCAATTGTCCGGACGCTGAAGCCCTCGCGGCCTTCAAACACAGCGTCCGAGATGAGTTGCTCACCCGCCACCTCGGTCAAGAAAAACCAAAGTCCATGGCAGCCCTTACCGCTCTAATGACCCGCTTTTGCGCGGGAGATGATAGCTGGCTCACTCATAGAAGCAACAACACCAGCGATCTAGGCACTTCTGAAGTCCGAGACGGCAACGGCAAGCCATGACGCAATAAACACAAACGTCGCAATCATAAAGAAAGAACGCAAGACACGGCGGTCAATGCCGGATTCAGTGGCTCCAAACCCAGTCGACGGAAAAAGACATTCAAGGCACATAGAGAGGGATCATCCAATCTAGACAAAATACTGGATCGGCCCGCCAAATTCATGGCACCCCCGATAAACCAGCTACTCACACCAAGAGAAGCTGTTGGGTCTTCAAACAAGCCGGCAAGCTTAATGCCGAACACAAAGGGAAGGGGCTGCCCAGTGACAACGATGACGAAGAGACTCGCCAGCCAAATACCGGGGGTCAGAAACAATTTCCCCCCGAAGTAAAAACCGTAAATATGGTATACCTAACGCACACCCCTACAGGGGAGCGCAG
Organism: Triticum aestivum; assembly: GCF_018294505.1. Classification (NCBI taxonomy): domain Eukaryota; kingdom Viridiplantae; phylum Streptophyta; class Magnoliopsida; order Poales; family Poaceae; genus Triticum; species Triticum aestivum. Next base: position 547,601,528 of record NC_057803.1, on the reverse strand, counting down.
GCGCGCACTACGGGACAAATACGCCATAGAGCCGTTTTCCCAAAAATTTCGCCATATCCGTCCCAAAGGTTCGGCGGCTCTGATCATCGATCCAATAATCGATGGGTTCCATCTCACCGAAGTCCTTATAGATGGCGAGAGTAGCCTTAATCTACTCTACCAAGACACTGTCCGCAAAATGGGTATCGATCCTTCAAGAATCAAGCCCACCATAGCTACCCTCAAGGGAACAGTATTCGGCGTATTGGATCGCCGAACAACTTCCGAAGAAGGCTTGACCTTTGATATTGTCCCGTTCCGCAGTAGCTACCATGCACTTCTGGGGCGTACCGCTTTTGCTTGTTTTAATGCGGCCCCGCTCTACGCACAAAACTTAAGATGCCTGGTCCATGCGGCATCATAACAATAAATGGAAATACGAAACACTCCCTCCGTACGGAGAGTCATACTACGGCTACCACAATCAAAGTACCAAGCGGCCTCATCAAGCCGCATATCTCATCGGCCACTAAGCCGCCAGCCTCTATTAAATGGGCCCGATCAATATCAGAGCGGGAGTAGTAGTTCGGCCTCCGTCGTTCGCCTTATACACCCGTGAAGTTTGTATCGCGCGTACATACTGATGTACTTAGAATACCCTGGTCATCGGTAAAGGCACAATACGGACAGGCCTACAGGCTCTCCCATGGCCTCCTTTTCTTTTCTTTTCTAACTATTTTTTATCTTTTACCACAGGTGGCACAAAGATGGGTCATCTAACGGACTCTTTTGGAGTTCGGATCCGTACACCTACCCAAAGGCTACTCCTGCTAAAGGAGTCCTTTCACCGAGGCAAGGTGGCGCAGACGTGCGACAGGAGGTCCAAGTAATTCTTTGTAGACCGCACTCTCTATTTTAGAGCCTATAAGGTGCCTTCTCCCTCCGCCTTCGACCACTGGCATGTCAAATAGCCTAGGTCATGGCGTTATTATTTGTAAAATGGCAATTGACGTATCAGCGAACATAATCTGTATTCAGTATTCACTTTTTCTAAAAGAACTGAATCTTGCTTCTTCGATCATTTCACACACGCACCTCGACATAAATTGCTGGCAAGTCCGAACAGCTTTCTAGCACACTTGGGCGTCACGAGTTCGACCTTATATGCATCAGGTCCGAATCATGTCTTTGGTCAATAGTTGGGTTACCCGGCTCCTGTGCTTACTACCTTACGTTCCGCTCTATCGGTTAGGGTAGTAAAGGGAGAACTACTGCGATTGTGTCCTGGTTTATCTGGATGAGCACCTCGGTAGAGAAAGCCGAAAACTGATTGTCATGATGCGGCGAGAGCTGGTCAACCACTCGATGACTTATCAGAATCTTTCGCGATTCCTTTCGTATTACAAGAAGGACCGTCCTTCCGGTCAACTATGTAACGCACCGTATTCGGATAATCGCGTGCATACAGGGGCTATATTGCAACATCCCAAATTTTCAATTTGGAATGTTTTACAATTATTAGCTAAGCATCTATGCATTTTGTTTGAATTGAGTGGAATTTGGAAATTTCAGAGGCATTTGAGTTCTATTTGAATTTGAATTTGATTTTGGCAATTGAAATTTATTTCAAAAATACCTGACAAATACTTGAGCAAAACTATGAGAGGAGTAAACATGACACTCCAAAGAAAAATGTCAGAAGAAAATATTGCCAAAAAGAGTTTGAATTCAAATTTGATTTTATTTGGAATCTACAAAAAAATGTTTTTATTTTTGTTTCTGTTTTGCCTCTGGAAAAATGTTCATGTTGTAGGATTTATTTTTCTGATTTTATTGATATATATATGTCCTATAAAAAATATTGTAGTTTTCTCTTATATTAGTTTTCTCTCTCTGTCGTAAATCAAAAAAAAGGAAAAGACCCAGGCGCGAGCCAGGCCAACCGGCCCAGCCGACGCCCGAGCTGCAGCCCACCAGCGCCGAGCCGGCCTGCTCCTACCGCACCACGCCGACCCCCGTTTCGATCGACCGCCCGATCACTCTCCCTCTCTCTCGATCTCCCTCTCCCTCACTGACCCATCGGCCCCACCCTATCCCTAACCCCTCACCCACGACACGCCGCACCGGAGCACGCGCAGAGCGCGCCCGACACCGCGATCTTCTCGGGATCGCGATCCCATGTCGCCCCCTCGCCCACGCTTATGCCCTATATAAACCCATCGGCCTCCTCTTCCGAACCCCCCAAAAACCCTACCCCAACTCCCACCATAGCTTGCGCCCTCGCCGTCCCGATCTCGCCCCAGCCACCGCAGTTCACCGCCGTTTGGTTTCAGCGGTGAGCATCCACAACCTCTCTAACCTCTGCTATCGGTCTATCCCGACCTCACAAACCCTTTTGACATGTTTTTGTTCGTCTTCGTCATCTACAGAGGCCACTCCCGACCCCGCATGCTCCATCGGAGCACCGAGCTCCACCGCCTCGTCTTCGTCGTCTCCGCCGTCCTAGACGTCCCCTCGCCTCATGACCCACAGAAAATCGGACGCCCCCGAACTCCCGCATCACCTGGACATCCTCGCCGACGTCGCCGATGACCGAAGCCCCGCCGCCCACTGGCCTCTTCTTCCTTCCCACGCCAGGCTCGTCTCTGTAAGCATGAGCGCACCTCCTCTGTGCGCTCATTTTTTTTATTTTTTTTTCCGAACCATTAAGTTAGATTAGATCGATTAGTAGATCGTTTTATTTTCATTAGATCGGTTTTAGTTATGGTTTTTTTAGCGGTTTAGTGCGGTTCAGATCAAACCGGTAGATCGGTTTTAGTCAAAAAAACAAACACACATGTATGTCCTGTTAAGTTGCGCCTGGGCGCCGTTTAGTTTCAGACTGCACGCCCCATAATCCCAGTAGCGCCCGTCAGTTTTTTTCCTGTTATTTTAGTTTCTGTTTTTAAAACAGAATAGTTCCAATCTTGAAAAATCTATATCTTTTAGGTTATTTAATATTTTTAGTTGAGTCTTTTTGCTCTAGTTTGCATATTTCCTATAGTTTCTGTAGAAAATTAGATTCGGCCATGTTTAGGTTTTTAAAAATTCTTTTATATTAGTTTTAGTCAGATTAGTTTTTCTGCTATAAATTGAGTTAGGATTATTTTATTTTAGTGATTCTTTTTGTCACTGCTTAGTTTTGACCTAGCCTAGCAGTAGGAACTTGTTGGGGTATTTGTAGATTATATTAAAATTTGTTTTAGTCAAATCTAGCTTTTTCTAGTTTTATTTTAGCTTGCCGTTGTTTCCTAATGTTCTAGTTATTATAGAATTTTAGTTTACCCCTGTTATATTTTATTTTAGATTAGTTTCTGTAGTTACAGAGGGTGAACATTTATTTATAGCAAAATAAAAGGTTTTATTTTATTTTTGTTTTAGGTATAACAGGAGTTCTATAATAGATATTGATGTGATTCTTTTTGCACCTAGTTTGTATGTTGTTTTCCTTTATGTTAGTTAGCAAAACCCTTGTTTTGGATCTGTTAAGAAAAGTGTTAGCAGGTTAAAACTATTTTTCTTGTTGTTGCTTGATGTGATGAAAACCTTGATTTTGTTTTCCTCGAGTTCTCTTTGTTTTTGGTTTGAGTGCTTGTGTGTTTTCCTTTAGCTTGCTGATATCTTATTAGTGAAATACTTATTTGTGCTATTGTTTGACTCGATAGAATTTCCGGAGTGCGAAGCTTGCTATCTTGAGTCACTAGCGTTTGAAGACCGTCAGCCAGGCAAGTCATTTGATCATGTTTTACAATACCTATGATTTTGTTGCATTAGAATTGTTCCTCCCCACCATGCATGCAGTAGGAGAATTTGAAGTTATGTCTTGAGTAGTATCATGAGGTAGGATGAACCCAACTCCCCTTGCTACTATTGCCTGGAACGATGTAGCTTATCTTGCTATGCTCGTAGACGGGGTTGGTTGAGAGATTCATAAGGGAGATGTGAGAGTCTAGATGATGACAACCCCATGACTTCAAGCTCAAGATGGACTTCAAATTCACTACTGGGTGGAGGACGGTTGACGGGCACCCTGGAGAAACCAGCGGATGGCCGAGATGCATGGAGAAGCGTCATGGCATCTTGCGGAAAGCTTCACCTAGCCACGAAGAGACGGATGGATACCTCTTGACCGGAAGCTTACATGTGCAGCCGCAAGCCATTATGGGCTCTGGCTGGGTTGACCTTAGGCGTGACTCTGGACGGACGGTGCCAGCAGATGTAGAAGAATGGAAGGACATGGATGGGTACCGGCAGTGCTCAGAGAAACTCTACGAAAGACCCTGTTTCGTTCATCCCATCTTCAAACACCAGGCAGTGCGAGGACATAAAGGAGGGAACGATTGTTGCAGGTAAAGTGCACAAGACTCTGCAGAGTAACAACCTAATCGATTAGTCGTGTCCCCGGTTACAGACAAATGAGCCTCTGGAAACTGGAGTATTTCGGAAATCTCAACACCGAACAAATAAATTAATTGAGGGGTTAATTAATAATTGGGAATGAGACACTGGTTGGCGGAACCATCTCAATAACTACCAACATTTTGTAGTAATTGTAAGCAAGTCCTTTGTTGTAGGGAAAACTGGCTTTTTCGGAAAAACATAAAACTTAGAGCCCACAGCCAAATTGTATATAGTATTAACTTTATTATTGTTGTTCTCTCTTTGACTTGCCGGCATTTTCTAAATGCTGACCTACACGGCTGCAACGTCTCATGTTGCAGAGGAGTTTTCCGACCAGGAGTGAGGCTACGATCTACGCTTGGTGATTGCCCTATGGAGTCGGATGGACTCGCTTTTCGTCTACGCTTCCGCAGCTTTATTTATTTTATTTCTCATGAGTTGGCCTTCGGCCGAATTTATTCTAATGTAATAAAGACTCGATATGAGAATCGTGTAATAAATTCAGGTGTGATTGAATTTTGAATCTTTCATCAATGTACTATGTGTGTCAGCATGATCTTGGGATGGTACAGCTACACAGAGACTTGACCGATTTTGGGTCGGGTCGTTACATATATCCTAGAACCACCGTCAAAGTCCTATGGCTAAGTGAAAGTGTTAAAGCCCTATAGTCCGATTGCCTAGTTCGCCGCATTAACACCTCCTTCACAGACCAAGACGTTGGGTCAAGAGTGATCAAGTGCTTTTCTGAACACCCCGTATTTTATGCGAGGGGGCTGGAGCCGACGACTGGTAAACTTTCAGATTATACAAAAACGGCCGCACAGGAGGAGCCAAAACTTTTAGGCATAGCCTTAAAAATATCATCATATTGTTTTTACAATTTTGGCACATTCACTCGAAGACTATATCCTTGAGCACTGAACCTCTATTAAGCGGGCGCCCTCTAGGACATCTTCAAAATAATGCTCCGGCGTGTGTTTGTCCTTGCCCCCGGGCAGACTCTTCGCTGCAATATTAGTGGCCTTCATCTTCGCCCAATACGTCTTGACACGAGCAAAGGCCATCCGTGCACCTTTAATGCACGCCGATCGCTTCACGGCATCGATACGCGGCACCACACCCATAAGCCGCTGCACCAAACCGAAATAGCTATCCGGAATTGGTTCGGTCGGCCACAGTCAGACCACGACATCCTTCGTGGCAGAACCGGATATCCTGTGGACCTCGGCCCACTGGGCCATCTGTTCATTCAGCAACAGGGGGCGCTTTGGCGTGCCGAATTGTGTCCAGAAAAGCTTCTTCGTTGCATACCCCGCTTGCGCTTGGTAAAATTGCACGGCATTGGAGGCGCTCTTTGGCAAGTCCAAAAATGCGTCTGGAGAGCTCCACATTTGATTATGCGGGGCATATTTCGGATCGCCGAATTTAGTTAGTAATAAGAAAGGCTTACCGGCCCCTATCTCCCCAGCTTGCTGCTACCTCTTGAGCTTGCGTTGGTTTTCCCCGAAGAGGAAGGGATGATGCAGCAAAGTAGCGTAGGTATTTCCCTCAATTTTTGAGAACCAAGGTATCAATCCAGTAGGAGGCCACGCTCAAGTCCCTCGTACCTGCACAAAACGATAGCTACTCGCAACCAACGCGATTAGGGGTTGTCAATCCCTTCACGGTCACTTACAAGAGTGAGATCTGATAGATATAATATTTTTGGTATTTTTGGTATAAAGATGCAAAGTAAAAAGTAAAGGCAAAGTAAAAATGCAAAGCAAGATTAAAGTGATGGAGATTGATATGATGAGAATAGACCCGGGGGCCATAGGTTTCACTAGTGGCTTCTCTCAAGAGCATAAGTATTCTACGGTGGGTGAAAAAATTACTGTTGAGAAATTGACAGACTTGAGCATAGTTATGAGAATATCTAGGCATGATCATGTATATAGGCATCACATCCGTGATAAGTAGACCGAAACGATTCTGCATCTACTACTATTACTCCACTCATCGACCGCTATCCAGCATGCATCTAGAGTATTAAGTTAAAAGGAGAGTAACGCCTTAAGCAAGATGACATGATGTAGAGAGATAAATTCATGCAATATGAAATAAACCCCATCTTGTTATCCTCGATGGCAACGATGCAATACGTGCCTTGCTGCCCCTTCTGTCACTGGCAAAGGACACCGCAAGATCGAACCCAAAGCTAAGCACTTCTCCCATGTCAAGAACTACCAATCTAGTTGGCCAAACCAAACGGATAATTCGAAGAGACTTGCAAAGATAACCAATCATACATAAAAGAATTCAGAGAAGATTCAAATATTATTCATAGATAGACTTGATCATAAACTCACAATTCATCGGTCTCAACAAACACACCGCAAAAAGAAGATTACATCGAATAGATCTCCACAAGAGAGGGGGAGAACTTTGTATTGAGATCCAAAAAGAGAGAAGAAGCCATCTAGCTACTAACTATGGACCCAAAGGTCTGAGGTAAACTACTCACACTTCATCGGAGAGGCTATGATGATGTAGAAGCCCTCCGTGATGATGGCCCTCTCCGGCGGAGCTCTGGAACAGGCCCCAAGATGGGATCTCGTGGATACAGACAATTGCAGCGGTGGAATTAGGTTTTTGACTCCGTATCTGTTCGTTTGGGGGTACGTAGGTATATATAGGAAGAAGGAGTACGTCGGTGGAGCACCGAGGGGCCCACGAGGCAGGGGGCGCGTCCCCCACCCTCGTGACCGCCTCTCTGATGCCTTGGCGTAGGGTCCAAGTCTCCTGGATCATGTTCGGTGAGAAAATCACGTTCCCAAAGGTTTCATTCCGTTTGGACTCCGTTTGATATTCCATTTCTTCGAAACAATGAAATAGGCAAAAAAATAGCAATTCTGGGCTGGGCCTCCGGTTAATAGGTTAGTCCCAAAAATAATATAAAAGTGGAAAATAAAGCCCAATATAGTCCAAACAGTAGGTAATATAGCATGGAGCAATCAAAAATTATAGATACGTTGGAGACGTATCAGGCATCCCCAAGCTTAATTCCTGCTCGTCCTCGAGTAGGTAAATGATAAAAAGAGAATTTTTGATGCGGAGTGCTACTTGGTATAATTTCAATGTAAATCTTCTTAATTGTGATATGAATATTCAGATTCGAAAGATTCAAGACAAAAGTTTATATTGATATAAAAATAATAATACTTCAAGCATACTAACAAAGCAATTATGTCTTCTCAAAATAACATGGCCAAAGAAAGTTATCCCTACAAAATCATATAGTCTGGCTATGCTCTATCTTCACCACACAAAGTATTTAAATCATGCAAACCCCGATGACAAGCCAAGCAATTGTTTCATACTCTAACTTTTTCAAAACTTTTTCAATCTTCATGCAATACATGAGCGCGAGCCATGGATATAGCACTATAGGTGGAATAGAATGGTGGTTGTGGAGAAGACAAAAAGGAGAAGATAGACTCACATCAACTAGGCGTATCAACAGGCTATGGAGATGCCCATCAATAGATATCAATGTGAGTGAGTAGGGATTGCCATGCAACGGATGCACTAGAGCTATAAGTATATGAAAGCTCAAAAAGAAACTAAGTGGGTGTGCATCGAACTTGCTTGATCATGAAGACCTAGGGAAATTTGAGGAAGCCCATCATTGGAATATGCAAGCCAAGTTCTATAATGAAAGATTCCCACTAGTATATGAAAGTGATAACATGAGAGACTCTCTACTATGAAGATCATGGTGCTACTTTGAAGCACAAGTGTGGTAAAAGGATAGTAACATTGTCCCTTCTCTCTTTCTCTCTCATTTTTTTATTTTTTTATTTTTTTATTTGGGCCTTTTATCTTTTTTATGGCCTCTTTTTATTTGGGCTTCTTTGGCCTCTTTTTTTCGTCTCTCATCCCGACTTATGGGGGAATCATAGTCTCCATCATTCTTTCCTCACTTGGGACAATGCTCTAATAATGATGATCATCACACTTTTATTTTTCTTACAACTCAACAATTACAACTCGATACTTAGAACAAAATATGACTCTATATGAATGCCTCCGGCGGTGTACCGGGATATGCAATATGACAATGATGGAGTGTGTCATAATAAATGGTGGAAAGTTGCATGGCAATATATCTCGGAATGGCTATGGAAAATGCCATAATAGGTAGGTATGGTGGCTGTTTTGAGGAAGGTATATGGTAGGTGTATGATACCGGTGAAAAGTGTGCGGTATTAGAGAGACTACCAAAGGTGGAAGGGTGAGAGTGCGTATAATCCATGGACTCAATATTAGTCATAAAGAATTCATATACATATTGCAAAAATCTAGAAGTTATCAAAGAAAAGTATTACGCGCATGCTCCTAGGGGGATAGATTGGTAGGAAAAGACCATCGCTCGTCCCCGACCGCCACTCATAAGGAATACAATCAATAAATAAATCATGCTCCGACTTCATCACATAACGGTTCACCATACGTGCATGCTACGGGAATCACAAACTTCAACACAAGTATTCTTTAAATTCACAACTACTCAACTAGCATGACTTTAATATTATCACCTCCATATCTCAAAACAATTATCATGCTTCAATCTTTTCTTAGTATTCAACACACTCAAAAGAAAGTTTCACAAATCTTGAATACCAAGCATATTATTATTAAGCAAATTACCATGCTATTAAGAGACTCTCAAAATAATTTAAGTGAAGCACGAGAGATCAATAGTTTCTTTAAAACAAATCCACCACCGTGCTCTAAAATATCTAAGTGAAGCACATAGAGCAAAATTATAACGCTCAAAAGATATAAGTGAAGCACATAGAGCAAAACTACATAGCTCAAAAGATATAAGTGAAGCACATAGAGTATTCTATCAAATTTTAATTCATGTATGGCTCTCTCAAAAGGTGTGTACAGCAAGGATGATTGTGGCATACTAAGACACAAAGACACAAATAATACGAGACGCTCCAAGCAAAACACATATCATGTTGGTGAATAAAAATATAGCTCCAAGTAAATTACCGATGGAAGTGGACGAAAGAGGGGATGCCTTCCGGGACATCCCCAAGCTTTGACTTTTTGGTGCCCTTGGATTATCTTGGGGGTGACATGGGCATCCCCAAGCTTAGGCTCTTTCCACTCCTTGTTCCATAATCCATCAAAAGAATTCACCCAAAACTTGAAAACTTCACAACACAAAACTTAAAGTAGAAAACTCGTGAGCTCCATTAGCGAAAGAAAACAAAAGACCACTTCAAGGTACTGTAATGACCTCATTATTTATTTATATTGGTGTTAAACCTACTGTATTCCAACTTCTATATGAATTATAAAGTATTTTACTAACCATAGATTCATCAAAATAAGCAAACAACACACGAAAAACAGAATCTGTCAAAAACAGAACAGTCTGTAGTAATCTGTAGATAGCGCAAGATCTGGAACCCCAAAAATTCTAAAATAAATTTCTGGACGTGAGGAATTTATCTATTAATCATATTAAAAAATAATTAACTAAATAGCACTCTCCAAATAAAAATGACAGCAGTTCTCGTGAGCGCTAAAGTTTCTGTTTTTTACAGCAAGTTCAACAAGACTTTCCCCAAGTCTTCCCAACGGTTCTACTTGGCACAAACACTAATTAAACACAAAAAAACACAACCAAAACAGTGGATAAATAATTTATTTATTGAATAAGAGCAAGGATAAATATTTGGTTGTCTCCCAACAAGCGCTTTTCTTTAAAGTCTTATAGCTAGGTATTGATAATTTTAATGATGCTCACATGAAAGACAAGAATTGAAGCACAAAAAGGAGCATCATAAAGCATGTGACAAACACATCTAAGTCTAACATACTTCCTATGCATAGGCATCTTATAGGCAAACAAATTATCAAGGCAAGCAAAAACTAGCATATGCAAGGAAGAGGAAAGAAACAATAGCAATCTCAACATAACGAGCGGTAATTTAGTAACATGAAAATTTCTACAGCCATATTTTCCTCTCTTATAGTAATTACATGTAGGATCATAAGCAAATTCAACAAAATAGCTATCACATAAAAAAATTCAAGATGATCCACATGCATGCAAGTTGACACTCTTCCAAAATAGTGGGATTAACATTAACTAAAGTCATGACTTCTCCAAATCCACTTTTATCAAGAATTTCATAAGATTGAACATTCTCCAAATATGTGGGATCTAAAGTTGACACTCTTCCAAACCCACTTTCAATAATATTGCAAACACTATTATCAATCTCATATTCATCATGGGGCTTAAATAAATTTTCAAGATCATAAGAAGAATCACCCCAATCATGATCATTGCAACAAGTAGAGGACATAGCGAAACTAGCATCCCCAAGCTTAGGGTTTTGCATATTATTAGCACAATTGACATTAATATAATTTATAATAACATCATTGCAATCATGCTTTTTATTCAAAGATCTATCGTGAATCACTTCATCACAATTTTCAGATTCACGAATTTCAAGCAAAACTTCATAAAGATAATCTAGTGCACAAAACTCACTAGCTATTGGTTCAACATAATTGGATCTCTTTAAAAGATTAGCAAGCGGATGAGGATCCATAAATCTTAGGTTCTCTGTTTAGTAATAAATAAATGACCATTCCAACCATACGAGCAAACAAGAAAAAGGGCAAAAAGAGGCAGAGAAGGAGAAGGAGATTGGGAAAGAGAGAGAGGGTGAATAAAACGGCAAGGGTGAAGTGGGGGAGAGGAAAACGAAAGGCAAATGGCAAATAATGTAATGCGAGATATAGGGATTGTGATGGGTACTTGGTATGTTCTTTTTGCGTAGACTCCCCGGCAACGGCGCCAGAAATCCTTCTTGCTACCTCTTGAGCTTGCGTTGGTTTTCCCCGAAGAGGAAGGGATGATGCAGCAAAGTAGCGTAAGTATTTCCCTCAGTTTTTGAGAACCAAGGTATCAATCCAGTAGGAGGCCATGCTCAAGTCCCTCGTACCTGCACAAAATGATAGCTACTCGCAACCAACGCGATTAGGGGTTGTCAATCCCTTCACGATCACTTACGAGAGTGCGATCTGATAGATATAATATTTTTGGTATAAAGATGAAAAGTAAAAAAGTAAAGGCAAATTAAAAAGCAAAGCAAGATTAAAGTGATGGAGATTGATATGATGAGAATAGACCCGGGGGCCATAGGTTTCACTAGTGGCTTCTCTCAAGAGCATAAGTATTCTATGGTGGGTGAACAAATTACTGTTGAGCAATTGACAGAATTGAGCATAGTTATGAGAATATCTAGGCATGATCATGTATATAGGCATCACGTTCGTGATAAGTAGATCGAAACAATTCTACATCTACTACTATTACTCCACTCATCGACCGCTATCCAGCATGCATCTAGAGTATTAAGTTAAAAACAGAGTAACGCCTTAAGCAAGATGACATGATGTAGAGAGATAAATTCATGCAATATGAAATAAACCCCATCTTGTTATCCTCGATGGCAACGATGCAATACGTGCCTTGCTGCCCCTTCTGTCACTGGGAAAGGACACCGCAAGATTGAACCCAAAGCTAAGCACTTCTCCCATGTCAAGAACTACCAATCTAGTTGGCCAAACCAAACGGATAATTCGAAGAGACTTGCAAAGATAACCAATCATACATAAAAGAATTCAGAGAAGATTCAAATATTATTCATAGATAGACTTGATCATAAACGCACAATTCATCGGTCTCAACAAACACACCGCAAAAAGAAGATTACATCGAATAGATCTCCACAAGAGAGGGGGAGAACTTTGTATTGAGATCCAAAAAGAGAGAAGAAGCCATCTAGCTACTAACTATGGACCCAAAGGTCTAAGGTAAAATACTCACACTTCATCGGAGAGGCTATGATGATGTAGAAGCCATCCGTGATGACGGCCCTCTCCGGCGGAGCTCTGGAATAGGCCCCAAGATGGGACCTCGTTGATACAGACAGTTGCGGCGGTGGAATTAGGTTTTTGGCTCCGTATCTGTTCGTTTGGGGGTACGTAGGTATATATAGGAGGAAGGAGTACGTCGGTGGAGCACCGAGGGGCCCATGAGGCAGGGGGCGCGCCCCTCCACCCTCGTGACCGCCTCTCTGATGCCTTGGCGTAGGGTCCAAGTCTTCTAGATCATGTTCGGTGAGAAAATCACGTTCCCGAAGGTTTCATTCCGTTTGGACTCCGTTTGATATTATGTTTCGTCGAAACACTGAAATAGGCAAAAAACAGCAATTCTGGGCTGGGCCTCCGGTTAATAGGTTAGTCCCAAAAATAATATAAAAGTGGAAAATAAAGCCCAATATAGTCCAAAACAGTAGATAATATAGCATGGAGCAATCAAAAATTATAGATACGTTGGAGACGTATCACTTGCCGGATCTCCTCCCGAGCCACCCTAGACTCGGATCATGCTTCCTTCGCCTCTCGTAAGACATTGTTGAGATCGGTCATTTTGGCTTTGTTATCCCTCTCCAGGAACTCGCACCGGACAGTGGCTTCCTTTAGCTCGCGCACCATGGTAGACATTCTCTCCTCGCACTGGCGCCGAGCAGCCCGTTCGGCTTTTAACTCATCAGCTGCCTTCTGGGCAGCCACATTACTCATCCGGGCTTCTCCTTGGCTCGGGCAAGTTCAGCCCGAAGGGCCTCCACCGCGGCAACACTATCTGCAGTTATGCGTGTCTCAGCATATAATACTTAGCTTCGTGCTCATGTTATTATACATACATACACTGACCACCTCAAAACATACCTTGTGCTTCGTCTAGCCGCCTGTTAATAAGCACGACATCGTCATTCGCCGCATCAAGTTTTTGCTCCAGACCTGCAACCTATATAGCGTACGCAGTCGTCGTGGATGTAACAGCCTGTGTTCCAATTAATCAGATTATTTCCTGGGCATATCTTTTTCGATCCTCTGATTGCCTCCATTTGGAAGCCAACCAGAGTCTCAAGGGCTACTATCTATACACACGTAAATTTTGCGTATAGAGCACAATCAAAAATATTACATTACGTACCTCAAAGCCTCTTAGCAGGCCCTTAAAAGCTTCATTCAATCCACTCTTCGCGGACATAATCCTATCAACCACCGTACCCATCAAGGTACAATGTTCCTACGAGACAGATGAATATCGCAACATGTCCATCAGTGTATCCGGCGCCTCCGGATCCCGGGAAGCAGTTGTGGGAGCCCGGACTCCCTTTGAAGGAATGTGTTTGTCCGACCCTAGAGTCGTCTACGGCTATAAGCCGGATAGTCCGGGGCCCTTATTGTTCGTCTCCACACACCCCGGACCCTGGGCGACCGATGTTTCACCTGGGGGCATTGTCTTCATTATCCTCTGCACCACTTGTTGATCAGGAGAGATCCTCCGGGACGACACCTCGAAGTCGTCCGCCCTATTGGGCGAGGAATCCTGTGGAGGCATTTCGCTTCCCATCATCTCCGGAAGAAGATCCCCCGAAGAGGATTGTTGAGGAAGACTGCGTACCGGACAGCAAAACATGTATTCTAAATATTACCCTTGTGACAGGAAAAGGAACGAGATATGTTTAAAACACCCTTGTTCACTTAGGATTCGGCTAAAGTCCCGTCCTTACGGAGGGACTATGCAACAACATCGTCTTCCGAGCCCGAATCACCTGACAGGAATGTCTTACCTCGCTTAGGAGCCTTTACCTCCCAACCTTCGGAGGCGGCCCTTTTCTTACCATGGGGAGATAGGATGTCAGCTTCTCCTTCTCTTTTATCTTCCTAAGAAGGAACCTTAATCTCCCCGGACACAGTGTTTGGCGAACCTTCGGAATGGAGGCCACCTTTGGCCTTCTTGATCTCCTCATTGCCCTCTTTCACCGGCACCTAGAATGGTGCCGGGACCAGCATCCTTGTTAGCACAGGACTAGCTAAGTCTTCGGGAAGAGGGGCCGAACACCTAATTCGCTCTGCCTTGTTCGTCCAGCCCGGGAAAAAGATGGTTTTCTCGGTATCATATCACGAGATATTTAATTAAGCTGTGTTCGGGAGCCAAGAGCTTACCGAGGTGTCCGGATGGTTGCAGTCAAGGCCGATGTCCTCGGTAGTGTCCGGCCACTATTTTCGTGTCCCGAAAAATAACTTCCACATTCCTCTATGCGTCGTGCCGAAGAAGTGTTGAAGGGTTCGTGGTCCTTCCGGATTAAACTCCCACATACAGAGGGGCCGTCACTGGCACGGGAGGACCCAGCGGACTAACATTAATTGAATCACGTCGATGAGACTGGTGTCCCTTTCAAGGAGTCTCTGGATGCGGCTCTGTAGAGTCTGCACTTTGTCGATTGATCCCCAGTCCAGCCCCTTGTTGATCCATGATGCGAGCTGAATTGGAGGGCCGGATCAGAACGCAGGTGTAGCTGCCCACTTGGTACCACGGGGTTTAGTGATGTAAAACCACTCTTGCTGCCATAAGTTGGAAGATTCTGTGAAGGATCCCTTTAGAAAAAGAGCATTGGTGAGCTTGCTCACCGTGGCGCCACCACACTCCGCTTGCTTCCCCTCGATCACCTTCGGCTTCACATTAAAGGTCTTGAGCCATAAGCCGAAGTGTGGGAGAATACGGAGAAAGGCCTCGCACATGACGATGAACGCCGAGGTGAGAAGAAAAGAGTCTGGGGCTAGATTGTGGAAATCTAGACCGTAATAGAACATGAGCCCTCGAACAAAGGGGTGAAGAGCGAACCCTAGCCCTCGGAGAAAGTGGGAGTTGAATACAACCCTCTCGCCGGATCTAGAAGTAGGAATAACCTGCCCTTAAGCAGGAAGCCTGTGGGGGATTTCCGCGGTCAGGTACCTTGCCGCCCGGAGCTTCGCAATATCCTCCTCTATGACAGAGGAAGCCACCCACCGGCCTTGAGGGCTAGGACCGGACATGACTGGGGAGCTCAAGGCAATTGGATTGAACCTTGGGTGCTGAAACTCGAGGTTGGAGAGGTTAAGGAAAGGATTGGCGTAAAGAAGAAAGTCGGGTCGTAGCCCCTTTATAAAGACGATGAATATCGAATGTCTCCCCCTAGGCCTTAAAACCTGCCTATTCCTAAGGAATCATGCCAACAGAACGGTTGGGATACCCACGCCTGTATTGATGAGAATCCCATGATAAGGGGACACGATCTCTACTTTGACAAGATGTGCCAATAAAACCACGTCTCGAAACATGGAGCGACAGGCTAAAAAACGGTTCGAAATAATAACTGGACAGGGACATGGTGTCACGTTACAAAAAGGTTGTCAGTAGATTGGACTCGTGAAATATTATATTCTCTGTGGTGGTGTGTGGTACTTGTTTTGCAGATTCGGACACGATCTCTGTGTTCGAAGACTATTCTGGGGTATTCGGAGGAGGAACCCGCCTTGCAATGCCGAAGACAATTTGCGTGCTAGACACCTCGTCATTGAAGCCTAGTTTAGGGGCTACTAAGGGAGTCCTGGACTAAGGGGTCCTCGGGCGTCCGGCCTTTTGGACATGGGCCGGACTGATGGGCTACGAAGATACAAGACCGAGGACTCTCACCCGTGTCCGGATGGGACTCTCCTTGGCGTGGATGGCAAGCTTGGCGTTCAGATACAAATATTCCTTTCTCTGTAACCGACTTTGTACAACCCTAGTCCCCTCCGGTGTCTATATAAACCGGAGGGTTTAGTCCATAGGGACAATCATAATCACATAGGCTAGACTTCTAGGGTTTTAGCCATTACGATATCGTGGTAGATCAACTCTTGTAACCCCTATACTCATCGATATTAATCAAGCAGGACTTAGGTTTTTACCTCCATCAAGAGGGCCCGAACTTGGGTAAACATCGTGTCCCCTATCTCCTGTTACCATCAACCTTAGAAGCACAGTTCGGGACCCCCTACCCAAGATCCGCCGGTTTTGACACCGACACCCCCCTCCCACGTATATAAAGGAGGGAGGGAGGAGGCCGGCCAAGGTGTGGTGCGCCCAAGGGGGGAGTCCTACTCCAAGTAGGATTCGCCCCCCCCCCCCCTTTCCTATTCCCACAAGGAGAAGGGGGAAGGAGGAGGAGAAGAGAAGGAAAGGGGGTCGGCCCCCCAAACCCTAGTCCAATTCGGTTTGGGCTAGGGGGCGCGCACCACTCCCTGGCCTGGCTCCCCTCTTCCACCACTAGGCCCATGAGGCCCAATAACTTCCCGGGGGGGTCCGGAAACCCCCGGTACTCCGAAGCTCATCTGAAACGACCCGAACCATTCTGGTGTCCGAATGTAACCTTCCAATATATGAATATTTATGTCTTGACCAATAGAGGAACCTGGATGCTCATACTGGCTCCTACATATTCTATGAAGATCTTTATCCGTCAAACCGCATAACAACATACGTTGTTCCGTTTGTCATCGGTATGTTACTTTCCCGAGATTCGACCGTCGGTATCACCATACGTAGTTCAATCTTGTTACCGGCAAGTCTCTTTACTCGTTTCATAATGCATCATCCCGAAACTAACTCACTAGTCGCATTTCTTGCAAGGCTTATATTGATGAGCATTACCGAGAGGGCCCAGAGATACCTCTCTGACACTTGGAGTGACAAATCCTAATCTTGATCTATGCCAACTCAACAAACACCATCGGAGACACCTGTAGAGCATCTTTATAATCACCTATTTATGTTGTGACGTTTGATAGCACACTAAGTGTTCCTCCGGTATTCGGGAGTTGCATAATCTCATAGTCATAGGAACATGTATAAGTCATGAAGAAAGCAATAGCAATAAACTAAACAATCATAGTGCTAAGCTAAAGGATGGGTCTTGTCCATCACATCATTCTCTAATGATGTGATCCCATTCATCAAATGACAACACATGTCTATGGTCAGGAAACTTAACCATCTTTGACTAACCAGCTAGTCTAGTAGAGGCATACTAGGGACACTCTATTTGTCTATGTATTCACACATGTACTAAGTTTCTGGTTAATACAATTCTAGCATGAATAATAAAAATTTATCATGATATAAGGAAATATAAATAAAAACTTTATTATTGCCTCTAGGGCATATTTCCTTCAGTCTCCCACTTGCACTAGAGTCAATAATCTAGATTACACAGTAATGATTCTAACACCCATGGAGTCTTGGTGTTGATCATGTTTTGCTCGTGAGAGAGGCTTAGTCAACGGGTCTGCAACATTCAGATCTGTATGTATTTTGCAAATCTCTATGTATCCCTCCTTCACTTGATCGCGTATGGAATTGAAGCGTCTCTTGATGTGCTTGGTTCTCTTGTGAAATCTGGATTCCTTTGCCAAGGCAATTGCACCAGTATTGTCACAAAAGATTTTCATTGGACCCGATGCACTAGGTATGACACCTAGATCGGATATGAACTCCTTCATCCAGACTCCTTCATTTGTTGCTTCCGAAGCAGCTATGTACTCTGCTTCACACGTAGATCCCGCCACGACGCTTTGCTTAGAACTGCACCAACTGACAGCTCCACCATTCAATATAAATATGTATCCTGTTTGTGACTTATAGTCATCCGGATCGGTGTCAAAGCTTGCATCAACGTAACCATTTACGACAAGCTCTTTGTCACTGAGGGAGTCCTGGATTAGGGGGTGTCCGGATAGCCGGACTATACCTTCGGCCGGACTCCTAGACTATGAAGATACAAGATTGAAGACTTCGTCCCGTGTCCGGAAGGGACTTTCCTTGGCGTGGAAGGCAAGCTTGGTGATACGGATATGTAGATTTCCTACCATTGTAACCGACTCTGTGCAACCCTAGCCCTCTCCGGTGTCTATATAAACTGGAGGGTTTTAGTCCATAGGAACAGCAATCATACCATAGGCTAGCTTCTAAGGTTTAGCCTCCTTGATCTCGTGGTAGATCTACTCTTGTACTACCCATATCATCAATATTAATCAAGCAGGACATAGGGTTTTACCTCCATCAAGAGGGCCTGAACCTGGGTAAAACATCGTGTCCCCTGCCTCCTGTTACCATCCGCCTAGACGCACAGTTCGGGACCCCCTACCCGAGATCCGCCGGTTTTGACACCGACATTGGTGCTTTCATTGAGAGTTCCTCTGTGCCGTCGCCATCAGGAAGGATGCCTCATCCCGTCTTTAAAGACGGCACCGTTGCTAAGGGAGCTTTGGCTGTCGGCCAGACTCTCAGGCTAGGTGGTTTCCTTATGACCGCCCGTTCGGCTATTGCGCCGATGATTACCTCTTGGGTCATCGAAAGCAATCTTCATGTCAGCTCGGAATTCGCCGAGCAGTTAGATCCAATGGAGCTCTCTTCCCTAAATGAGCTCTTGGATCGCTTCGCCGCCCTGGGAGTCGCTACGGATTACGACCAGATTGGGTCTAAACCCGATCTGAGAGAGATTAACTCTCCCCAGGTCACCCATCACGTTGCCGTGGTAGAGGGACAGTGCAGCGACCCTTCATCTATCTTAAGGACTAGCTATGTCCGGTTCCCGATCCCTCCAAGCCGGATACCCGCGGAGAGGAGGACATCACTCAAGACCTAAACTTAAAGTCAGGCAACAGGCTAGATTCATTGGATAGCATCCAAGAATCCAAACTTCTGAGTTCGGAAACTCCTCGGCCCCTGGGTCTCAGATTGGGTGAGGTTTCGGATTTGATTCCACCCACCCACACGTACATAAGCGATCTATCCCAAATTAGGCAAGAGACCAAAGAAATAGTACATCATTACTGGGCCAGATTCCTCCTGGTTATGAACAGGATAAAGGACTGCCGCGAGGAAGACGCAATTTCATTCTTCTGCAATAATTGCATGGACAAGGGAATCCTCAACGCCATAAGTCGTCGTGATATTACACGCTTCGCTGACTTGGCTTCCATAGTACGAAAGTACTGTGCGATGGAAAGTGCCTGGAAAACCGAAATAAAATTTTGGGACAATCCGGCCTTGAATACAAACCCAGTCCGAAATAAAAGGGTGCATCATCGCCAGGCACCCGGGTTCAATACCAAAAAGCAAAAGCCCTCTACAGGGCACGGAACCGTGCTGAAAGGATGGCTTAATGGACCCTGTAAAATTCACAGGGCAGAGGGCGCCACACCAACTCATAGCCTTAGAGCATGTTGGATACTCCGGCAGGTGGCAAAAATTGGTGAAGATCTTCTAATTCCAGAAGCCACAGAAAGCCATCCCAGAGACACCAGTACGGTATTAACAGTCTTCGAGACTTTCGCATCAAATAATATGAGAAAAAGAACCCTCCGCAGCCTTGCCGAAGTCTACCAAGTAGCAACAATAAACCCATGGAGTGACATGGCTATTACTTTTAACGCCAGTGATGAACCTAAATTCCAAACAGCCCGAGCACCAGTTGCATTGGTCCTTAGTCCAATAGTGGACGGCTTTCGTCTTACCAAGGTACTCATGGATGGCGGCAGCGGATTGAACCTCATTTATGAGGAAACCCTTCAAAAATGGAAATAGAGTGGAACCGCATTGAGCGAAGCAGCACAACCTTTAGAGGAATAATCCCCAGTCGGGAAGCGCGCTGTACAGGAAAAATCACACTAGATGTGGTGTTCGGCACGCCGGATAATTACAGGTCCGAAGAGGTCACGTTCCAAGTGGCCCCGTTCAGTAGCGGATATCACGCTCTGCTCGGGCGGGAAGCGTTTACAATCTTCCAAGCAATACCCCATTACGGGTACATGAAGCTCAAGATGCCCGGGCCTAACGGAATCATCACTCTCGCTAGTGATCTGAACATAGCACTCCACACCGAAAACAAGACAGTCGCACTGGCCCTCGAGGCGCTATCCGAAGCCCTAGCGGCTGAGGAACTGACTGCGCTGCGCTCCACGGTGAATAGGGATGATGTGATACTCGACAAAAGATCCAAGTCCACCTCCTTTAAACTGGCGGACGACATAGTCAAATTCCAGGTCCATCCAACGGACCCCATAGAACAGCTTCCATCGGGCACAGTTAAACCTTGATGTAGACGCCACACTGCGAGAGTTCCTACGAGAGAACTGGGACATTTTCTCCTGTCACCCTTCAGACATGCCAGGAATCCCACGCAGGCTGGGCGAACATAGCTTAAATATCCTAAAAGGACTCAAGCCAGTCAAACAGGCTCTTCGGTGTTTTTCCGAACCTAAGAGACAGGCCATGGGAGAGGAACTAGCCAAGCTATTGGAGGCCGGATTCATCAAAGATATAAAACACCCGGACTGGCTAGCAAACCTGGTGATGGTACCAAAGAAGGACAAATCATGGCGCCTGTGCGTTGATTTTAAAGACCTTAACAAGGCTTGCCCAAAGGATCCCTTCCCTATCCCCCGCATCGATCAAATTATCGACGCTACCGCAGGACACGATTCGTTGTGTTTCCTCGATGCATACTCCGACTACCATCAAATAAAGATGGCAGAGTCAGACCAAGCCGCAACGGCATTCATCACACCATACGGCCCATTATGCTTTAACACAATGCCCTTCGGGCTCAAAAACGCTGGCGCAACATATCAGCGCATGATTCAGACATGTCTGGCAAACCAGATTAGCAAAACAGTGGAGGCATACGTAGATGATGTGGTCGTTAAAACAAGACATGTCGAATCTCTAGTAGACGACTTGAGGCTAACATTCGGTAACCTCCGAACATACGACATCAAGCTCAACCCGGAAAAATGCATTTTCGGCATTCCAGCCGGAAAGCTCTTGGGCTTCAATGTATCCGGTAGAGGAATTGAAGCAAATCTAGCCAAGATTCGTGCTCTGTCACAATTGGATATCCCGAAGGACCTCAAACAAATACAAAAATTAACCGGATGTGTGGCGGCTCTAAGCCGCTTTATCTCCCGCTTGGGAGAAAAGGCTCTACCCCTTTACCGCCTCCTTTGGCGCACCGAACACTTCGAGCGGACGGATGCAGCCACGGCCGGACTCGACGAAATAAAAGCCATCTTGGCAACAAACCCAGTCCTGGTCGCGCCAAACATTGGCGAACCAATGCTATTATACATTGCAGCAACCCATCAGGTCGTAAGTGCAGTGCTCATCATCGAACGAGAAACGGACGGACGCAAATTCCCCCTTCAAAAGCCGGTCTACTATGTGTCCACTGTCCTTACTCCGTGCAAGTCACGGTACCCGCATTATCAAAAGATTGCGTACGCGGTATTTATGGCATCCCGTAAGCTGCGACACTACTTTCAAGAGTGTTCAATAACAGTAGCCTCGGAAGTGCCACTTAACGATATTATAAACAACCGCGACGCGACGGGCCGGATTGCAAAATGGGCCATTGAGCTCCTCCCGTTCGACATAACTAACAAGCCACGGCGAGCTGTCAAGTCGCAAGTCTTGGCCGACTTCGTCACAGAATGGACGGAGGCCGAACTCCCTAAAGAGTACGGCACATATTCAAACTGGGTCATGCACTTCGACGACTCCAAAATGTTGGCCGGTCTAGGGGCTGGCGTTGTTTTGACGTCCCCCACAGGAGACACAGTTCAATACGTCCTCTAGATAATGTACAGAGACTCCAACAACGCAGCCGAATATGAGGCCCTTTTACATGGTCTCTGGATGGCAGTATCCATGGGCATTCAACGCCTAGAGGTGCGCGGGGACTCGAACCTCGCAATATCCCAAATAAATGGAGACTTTGATGCCAAGGATCCAAAAATGGCAGCTTATCACAACGCCGTCCTAAAAATGTCAGCTCAATTCGAAGGGCTCGAATTTCACCATATAGCCCGGGAAAATAATCAGGCGGCAGATGTCCTGGCACGCATCGGCGCAAAACGCGATGTAGTCCCCCCCCCAACATCTTATTGGAAAGGTTGTTCAAGCCGTCCGTAGTATGGGAAGGGGAACCTGGCAATAACAGCCCGGACCCAACCGCACTGCCCGACACCGAACACTCTGACATAATTGGAGGCTCTGCCAATGAAATAACACCTTCAGCTCGCGTAATGATGGCCGTCATCGCCCCGTGGACAGAACCATTCCTCGCCTACCTTACCAGGCAGGAACTCCCCGATGACCAAAATGAGGCACGCTGCATAGTGCGGCGATCTAAAGCCTATAAAGTCCATCAGGGAGAGCTTCATAAGAAAAGCACTACCGGAGTCCTTCAAAGGTGCATCTCCGAAGAGGAAGGGCGGAACCTCCTGGCTGAAATTCATGCCGGACTCGGCGGTCATCACGCTGCAGCTCGGTCCCTTGTAAGCAAGGCCTTCCGTACATGCTTTTATTGGCCAACGGCCCGGGAAGACGCCCAGGACTTAGTCCAACGATGCATCGGCTGCCAGCTTTTTGCAAACCAAAGCCATATGCCACCCACCACCCTCCAAACTATCCCCATCACTTGGCCCTTCGCGGTCTGGGGGCTTGACATGGTTGGACCACTTAAAGGCGGAACCCACAAGAACAAATACTTACTGGTCATGGTGGATAAGTTCACCAAATGCATAGAAGCCAAGCCTGTTAAGACGGCCGAATCCGGACCGGTGATAGACTTTATATCTGGGGTTGTACACCGTTACGGTGTCCCCCACAGCATCATCACTAATAACAGCACGAACTTTACGGCCGATGAGGTAAAACTCTGGTGCAAAAACATGGGATCAAGCTCGATTATGCTTCCGTCTATCACCCACAAACTAACGGCCAGGTCGAACGTGCAAATGGTCTTATCATGAGCGGCATCAAACCCAGATTAGTGTGGTCCCTTAAGGAATCTAATACGCACTGGGTAGAGGAGCTCGACTCCGTACTCTGGGGGGTTGTGGACCACGCCGAATCGCACCACCGGATACACACCATTCTTCATGGTGTACGGCGCAGAGGCAGTTTTGCCCTACGACATAATTCATGACTCACCTTGAATGCGCATGTACGAAGAAAGAGAAGCCGAGCTCGATCGGCAGGACAGTTCGGACGCCTTGGAGGAAGAGCGTGACGTGGCAAAAGCCCGTTCCGCATTCTATCAACAGCAGGCTCGAAGATACCAAAGCAGAGAAGTACGGGCCAAAAATTACAACATTGGCGAATTAGTTCTACGACTGCCGGACAAGAAAAAGGACAAACTCAAGCCCAAGTGGGAAGGTCCCTTCATAATTGACCAAGTCCTAACTGGTGGAGCGTACCGCCTGCGAGATGCATCGGATAACCGACTCGAGCCGAACCCATGGAACGCAGCCCGTCTCCGAAGATTCTACGCCTAACGCCGGACTCTGTGTTCGTCTCCTTCCTCTGTCCATTTTTTATATACTTTATGTCTTACATTTCTCTCCTTCTCCCCTCTCTCTCTTATAGCCTTTAAAGGCTCATACAGTGATGCGCTATCCGCGCTCGTTAAACCTAGGGGCTTCTCTAAACAGAAGCTTATTTATACGGGCTTCATGCCCAACACATGTGTCACACTTCTGCATGTACCTTTTATTCACCATTATATGCATTGATATGACTTAAGTTTTGGCCAAGCTTGGTTGCCTGGCTCCTGTGCTTACCCCTATGTTCCCGATTGTTCGGCTAGGTGGTAAAGGGAGCACCTCTACAATTGTTACTGCCGGGTCAGCCGGATGTGTACATCAGACTGGGTGAAGCCGAAAGCTAGCATTCTTAAGGGAATATTCGGTCAGTGAACTAAAGATGATCTTTTTTCACTTATTTATCTATACGCCCCCAGATGTTTTTCCTGCGTCTCTTTTCGCAGAATGGACATGCACTTTAGGGCATGCCTCCCAGGGAAAGGAACCCCTAACAGAACTATTCTCCCTGGAAGATGTTTCTTACTAACCATGTAATATAACATAACTAGTTGGGCACTTGTCTGTTCAAGCACTAATGACCCCTACGCCTGGTCTCCATGCATACCCCGGTTCTTATATAACTGCGAGGGTATTCGGACACACTCCGGACCGTCAGGTCCCGAGGTTGAAGCGAAAAGGTCGGCCATGACAAACGATCTACAATCCGGCTAGAAGGCATTACACATGTCAATTATAATTACATAGTCAATCTGACTGATTGTATTCCTCTTCAATACCATCTAACAGGCGGTCTAGTTTACAGTCCTGTTGGGAATACTTTGCGACCAATTCTACTTGGCCGTATACTAAGCTCACAGGGATCTCCTTCTCATCGGGCCCCACGGGTCCGACCTCGGCCATGTGGTTTGGGTCAGCCTTCGTGTACCGCGTCTTCACCATGGCCCAGGCCTCCCTGGCGCCTTGACGGCAGGCCGACATCTTCCACAATCAGAAGCGCAGCCGCGCTCCCATCAGCTTCTCTACAAGCTCTCCAAGGCCTTCGGGCATGGAGACGGATGGCCACAAGGCCTGGGCGACGCTTTGCATCACCTGCCAAACTCGTTCGTGCAGTTGTGAGAGCTCGGGAAGAAGGTCACCCGTAGAACCAGGCATTTCCTCTGCAGGACGACCTGTTAGCATACCTACAGACATTACTCTGTTAGTCGACTTCCTCGCCGAACTCTTTTTTCAAAGTTCGTTTAAGCACTTACTATATATGCCGCGTCGAAGCCGCTGATTCTCCTTCACATAGTCCAACAGCTAGGCACAAACATCCTTCAGTTCAACGCCTAGCTTGGTGTTGGCATCTTGGAGATCGTTCTTCTCCCGCCTCACCTTTGTCGGCATGCTCTCACCAGCCTTCAGCTGGCGTCGGAGTTGTTGCTCTTCCGGATTTAATCCGGCGCCATCTGCAATTTCATTTGTCATATTTGCACCCACGCCGCACTTCGCAAAATACTTATCTTTCGAAGCGTATATTACCAGAGGGGGTCTCCTTGGGCTCCCCTACCGCGGCTAGTGCGGCCTCAAGTTGGGCTTTGCACTCTTCCAAGTCCTGGAAGAGTAGGGTATTCTTTTCTGTAAAACCTGCATAACAAATGATCCTTAAATCAGTTATTCTAATTGTTTCAAGTCTCGGGGGCTACTGGTATATATATAATTACCAAAAATTTCTTACCCGTATGTCTTTTACATATTGCTCTGTGGCTCTGGCTAGACCATTTTGAGCGGCACGGAGGTACGCATCTCCTGAATTGAAGGCATCCAATGCCTCTTGGGAGAAACAAGCATCGCGAAGAACTGTCCGGCGACGCTTGTGGTTCATGGCACTCTCCACCTCGGAATTGGTGGCAGACAGCATGTCTGCATCCTCTGTCGGAGGAGTGTCCGGTGCGCGCCTCGTGTTCGCCTCCGCTTCCGGACCAGGCTTTGGAGCCTGGCTGGTGGAGGCGCGATCGGCAACCTCTCCAGATATAGTCCGGCGAGGTCTCTTCGTCCTGAAGAGAGCACGAGCATTAGTATGCTTTGAAGGAATAACACCTGGGAATAAGATGGCGCACTATACCTTTGCGCCGGCGTCTCAGTCCGGACCACACTTCTTTTCAGCCCGCGGGGCCTTGCCGCCCCTCGTTGGCTAGTCGTCGCAGGCTCGGCCTCCCGTCTCAAGGACCTCCCCTGCAAAACAGGTTGTCATACGGCAATCGAAAATACACGAGGATAGATCCCTTTGCAAAGTGCTGGGACTTCAGTCTCAGTTACCTGTGAGGCTGGGAGTAGCCCTGGGTAATCGGCCGTGATGGCCACCAAGGCGTTGTCCTTGCTCAATTGATGAAACACCCCATCAATCAGCTCCACAGATAAGTCTGGATCCTCTTGAGAGGCCGGGTCGAGGGACCGTCCCGGATCCTCGGGTTGTGGAGGAGGGCTGTTTATTTCTTTAACAGCCTGGCGCAGTTCCTGCATTGAAGTCGTTAGACTGAATATTTAACGATGGGAATATAAAACAGATGGGCAAGTAAAAGTGTCCACTTACCCAACTTGGGGGATTATACATAGAAAATCCACCCTGTGGGTTGACACAGAGAAATTCCTCCTCTTCTCCCTTGTACAAAGCGGACAAGGTCTTTATTAGAGCGGCAGCCGAATCCGGCCCCTTACGGCCGTGGGGGGTGGCGTCGTCCTCCCTGTTGAAGTCCCACCTGGGGTGGCCTCTATACTGGAGCGGCTGCACCCCTCGCATGATGCATGCGGCCATGACCCCGATCATGGTCAGTCCGGAATGGGCTAACAATCTTATTCGGCCCATCAGGTAAAGAACATCCTTGTCGCTTTCCCTCTGAGGGCTCCGTGGACTCCATCTTAGGCGCTTCTTTAGGGGAGCATGTCGAACTCAGGGAGGCCGATCCGGATAGGATCTGGCAGCGGGACGTCCTCTATATAAAACCATTCCGAAGGCCAGTCCTTGGATGCCTTCTTTGGGGTTCCGGATAGATATCCGGTCCCGGCGATGCGCCACACTTCGGCTCCGCCCACTTGATATATTGACCCCTTCTGAGAATGGGGCACAAGGCAGAATAGCCTTTTCCACAGCACGAAATGAGCCTCGCAGCCCAAAAACAGCTCGCAAAGGGCTACGACGCCCGCGATATGCAATATGGAGGCAGGCGTGAGGTTGTGCAGCTGGAGGCCATAGAACTCCAGGAGCCCCCGGAGAAACGGATGAATTGGAAATTCGAGCCCTCTTATTAAGTAGGGGACAAAGCATACCTGCTCTCCTTTGGAGGGATTGGGGGCGCTCTCCGCTTGCTCTCCGCCATTATAGGTGGCAAGTCCGGCTTGAACAGGGACCATATAGGCTGGGGGGAGAAATCGGTCTGGAGCGTCGCTAGCTCGCTGTGCGGGATGGAGCACCTCTTCCAATCTCCAGGATGAGGGCTGGAAGGGCGAGAGGAGGAGTTGCGCGGTTGGCCATGATAGAATGGACCTCTGTCGGATACGCTTTGATGAATACTCGCGGAAAGGAGAAGGTGTGGTTTGGATCTAAATCCTCATCCCCTTAAATAGGCGGCTCATTCACGCGACTAGGGGTGTAAATATAAAGGAAACACCCTAACTTTTCGTATTCGTTTGACACGTGGAAGACGGCCATTATTGGGCGTAGAAGCCAAGGAGCACTACATTTACAAGAAACCGGACACTATTCAACAGGTACACGGAATTTGGAGGAGAACCCGCCTTGCAATGCCGAAGACAATTTGCGCGCCGGACACGTTGTCATTGAAGCCTGGTTCGGGGGCTACTGAGGGAGTCCTGGATTAGGGGGTGTCCGGATAGCCGGACTATACCTTCGGCCGGACTCCTGGACTAGGAAGATACAAGATTGAAGACTTCGTCCCGTGTCCGGAAGGGACTTTCCTTAGCGTGGAAGGCAAGCTTGGCAATATGGATATGTAGATTTCCTACCATTGTAACCGACTCTGTGTAACCCTAGCCCTCTCCAGTGTCTATATAAACCGTAGGGTTTTAGTCCGTAGGAACAACAATCATACCATAGGCTAGCTTCTAGGGTTCAGCCTCCTTGATCTCATGGTAGATCTACTCTTGTACTACCCATATCATCAATATTAATCAAGCAGGACATAGGGTTTTACCTCCATCAAGAGGGCCCGAACCTGGGTAAAACATCGTGTCCCCTGCCTCCTGTTACCATCCGCCTAGACGCACAGTTCAGGACCCCCTACCCGAGATCCGCCGGTTTTGACAAGCTCTTTGTCACCTCCATAAACGAGAAACATATCCTTAGTCCTTTTCAGAGTATTTCAGGATGTTCTTGACCCCAGTGATCCACTCCTAGATTACTTTGGTACCTCCCTGCTAAACTAACAGCAAGGCACACATCAGGTATGGTACACAGCATTGCATACATGATAGAACCTATGGCTAAGGCATAGGGAATGACTTTCATTTTCTCTCTATCTTCTGCAGTGGTCCGGCATTGAGTCTGACTCAACTTCACACCTTGTAACACAGGCAAGAACCCTTTTCTTTGCTTGATCCATTTTGAACTTCTTCAAAACTTTATCAAGGTATGTGCTTTGTGAAAGTCCAATTAAGTGTCTTGATCTATCTCTATAGATCTTGATGCCCAATATATAAGCAGCTTCACCGAGGTCTTTCATTGAAAAATTCTTATTCAAGTATCCTTTTATGCTATCCAGAAATTTTGTATCATTTCCGATCAACAATATGTCATCCACATATAATATCAGAAATGCTACAGAGCTCCCACTCACTTTCTTGTAAATACAGGCTTCTCCAAAAGTTTGTATAAAACCATATGCTTTGATCACACTATCAAAGTGTATATTCCAACTCCAAGAGGCTTGCACCAGTCCATAAATGGACCGCTAGAGCTTGCACACTTTGTTAGCACCTTTTGGATCGACAAAACCTTCTGGTTGCATCATATATAACTCTTCTTTAAGATATCCATTAAGGAATGCAGTTTTGACATCCATTTGCCAAATTTCATAATCATAAAATGCGGCAATTGCTAACATGATTCGGACAGACTTAAGCATCGCTACGAGTGAGAAGGTCTCATCATAGTCAACTCCTTGAACTTGTCGAAAACCTTTCGCAAGAAGTAGAGCTTTGTAGACAGTAACATTACCGTTAGTGTCAGTCTTCTTCTTGAAGATCCATTTATTCTCTATGGCTTGCCGATCATCGGGCAAGTCAACCAAAGTCCACACTTTGTTCTCATACATGGATCCCATCTCAGATTTCATGGCCTCAAGCCACTTCACGGAATCTGGGCTCATCACCGCTTCCTCGTAGTTTGTAGGTTCGTCATGCTCAAGTAACATGACTTCCAGAACAGGATTACCGTACCACTCTGGTGCAGATCTTACTTTGGTTGACCTACGAGGTTCGGTAGTAACTTGATCAGAAGTTTCATGATCATCATCATTAGCTTCCTCACTAATTGGTGTAGGAATCATTGGAACTGATTCTTGTGATGAACTACTTTCCAATAAGGGAGCAGGTACAATTACCTCATCAAGTTCTACTTTCCTCCCACTAACTTCTTTTGAGAGAAACTCCTTCTCTAGAAATGATCCATTCTTTGCAACGAATATCTTGCCTTCAGATCTGTGATGGAAGGTGTACCCAATAGTCTCCTTTGGGTATCCTATGAAGACACATTTCTCTGATTTGGGTTCGAGCTTATCAGGTTGAAGCTTTTTCACATAAGCATCGCGGCCCCAAACTTTAAGAAACTACAACTTGGTTTTCTTGCCAAACCACAATTCATATGGTGTCGTGTCAATGGATTTAGATGGTGCCCTATTTAACATGAATGTAGTCATCTCTAAAGCATAACCCCAAAATGATAGCAGTAAATCAGTAAGAGACATCATAGATTGCACCATATCTAATAAAGTGCGGTTATGACGTTCGGACACACCATTACGCTGTGGTGTTCCAGGTGGCATGAGTTGCGAAACTATTCCTCATTGTTTCAAATGAAGACCAAACTCATAACTCAAATATTCACCTCCACGATCAGATCGTAGAAACTTTATTTTCTTGTTACGATGATTTTCCACTTCACTCTGAAATTCTTTGAACTTTTAAAATATTTCAGACTTATGTTTCATCAAGTAGATATACCCATATCTGCTCAAATCATCTGTGAAGGTCAGAAAATAATGGTACCCGCCGTGAGCATCAACACTCATCGGACCGCATACATCAGTATGTATTATTTTTAGTAAGTCTGTTTCTCGCTCCATTGTTCCGGAGAACGGAGTCTTAGTCATCTTCCCCATGAGGCATGGTTCGCAAGCATCAAGTGATTCATAATCAAGTGATTCCAAAAGTTATGGAGTTTCTTCATGTGTTTTACACCAATATGACCTAAACGGCAGTTCCACGAATAAGTTGTACTATCATTGTTAAACTTATATCTTTTGGCTTCAATACTATGAATATGTGTATCACTACTATCGAGATTCAGTAAAAATAGACCACTCATCAAGGGTCCATGACCATAAAAGATTACTCATATAAATAGAACAACCATTATTCTCTTATTTAAATGAATAACCGTCTCGCATCAAACAAGATCCAGATATAATGTTCATGCTTAACGCTGGCACCAAATAACAATTATTCAAGTCTAAAACTAATCTCGAAGGTAGATGTAGAGGTAGCATGCCGACGGCGATCACATCGACTTTGGAACCATTTCCCGCGCGCATCGTCACCTCGTCCTTAGCCAATCTTCGCTTAATCCGTAGCCCCTGTTTCGAGTTGCAAATATGAGCAACAGAACTAGTATCAAATACCCAGGCGCTACTATGGGCATTAGTAAGGTACACATCAATAACATGTATATCAAATATACCTTTCACTTTGCCATCCTTCTTATCCGCTAAATACTTGGGGCAGTTCCGCTTCCAGTGACTAGTCCCTTTGCAGTAGAAGCACTCAGTCTCAGGCTTAGGTCCAGACTTGGGCTTCTTCACTTGAGCAGCAACTTGCTTGCTGTTCTTCTTGAAGTTCCCCTTCTTCCCTTTGCCCTTCTTCTTGAAACTAGTGGTCTTGTTAACCATCAACACTTGATGCTCCTTCTTGATTTCTACCTCCGCAGCCTTTAGCATTGCGAAGAGCTCGGGAATCGTCTTATCCATCCCTTGCATATTATAGTTCATCGTGAAGCTTTTGTGGCTTGGTGGCAGTGATTGAAGAACTCTGTCAATGACACTATCAACCGGAAGATTAACTCCCAGCTGAGTCAAGCGATTGTGGTACCCAGACATTCTGAGTATATGTTCACTGACAGAACTATTCTCCTCCATTTTGCAGCTGTAGAACTTATTGGAGACTTCATATCTCTCAATCCGGGCATTTGCTTGAAATATTAACTTCAACTCCTGGAACATCTCATATGCTCCATGACGTTCAAAACATCGTTGAAGTCTCGGTTCTAAGCTGTAAAGCATGGCACACTGAACTATCGAGTAGTCATTAGCTTTGCTCTACAAGGCGTTCACAACGTCTGGTGTTGCTCCTGTAGCGGGTCTTACACCTAGCGGTGCTTCCAGGACGTAATTCTTCTATGCGGCAATGAGGATAATCCTCAAGTTACGGACCCAGTCCGTGTAGTTGCTACCATCATCTTTCAACTTAGCTTTCTCTAGGAACGCATTAAAATTCAAAGGAACAGTAGCACGGGCCATTGATCTACAACAACATAGACATGCAAAATACTATCAGGTACTAAGTTTATGATAAATTAAAGTTCAATTAATCATATTACTTTAAGAACTCCCTCTTAGATAGACATCCCTCTAATCATCTAAGTGTTCACGTGATCCATATCAACTAAACCATGTCCGATCATCACGTGAGATGGAGTAGCTTTCAATGGTGAACATCACTATGTTGATCATATCTACTATATGATTCATGCTCGACCTTTCGGTCTTAGTGTTCCAAGGCCATATCTGCATATGCTAGGCTCGTCAAGTTTAACCCGAGTATTTTGCGTGTGCAAAACTAGCTTGCACCCGTTGTATGTGAACGTAGAGCTTATCACACCTGATCATCACATGGTGTCTCGGCACGATGAACTATCGCAACGGTGCATACTCAAGGAGAACACTTGTACCTTGAAATTTAGTGAGAGATCATCTTATAATGCTACCGCCGTACTAAGCAAAATGAGATGCATAAAAAGATAAACATCACATGTAATCAAATAAGTGATATGATATGGCCATCATCATCTTGTGCCTTTGATCTCCATCTCCAAAGCACCGTCATGATCACCATCGTCACCAGCTTGACACCTTGATCTTCATCGAAGCATCGTTGTCATCTCGCCAACTATTGCTTGTACAACTATTGCTACCGCTTAGTGATAAAGTAAAGCAATTACATGGCGATTGCATTTCATACAATAAAGCGACAACCATATGGCTCCTGCCAGTTGCTGATAACTGTTACAAAACATGATCATCTCATACAATAAATTATATATCATCACATCTTGACCATATCACATCACAACATGCCCTGCAAAAACAAGTTAGACGTCCTTTACCTTGTTGTTGCAAGTTTTACGTGGCTGCTGCGGGCTTCTAGCAAGAACCGTTCTTACCTACGCATCAAAACCACAACGATTTTTTGTCAAGTGTGATGTTTTAACCTTCAACAAGGACCGGACGTAGTCAAACTCGATTCAACTAAAGTTGGAGAAACAGACACCCGCCAGCCACCTGTGTGTGAAGCACGTCGGTAGAACCAGTCTCATGAACGCGGTCATGTAATGTCGGTCCGGGCCGCTTCATCCAACAATACCGCCGAATCAAACTAAGACATTGCTGGTAAGCAGTATGACTATTATTGCCCACAACTCTTTGTGTTCTACTCATGCATATAACATCTACGCATAGACTTGGCTCTGATGCCACTGTTGGGGAACGCAGTATTTCAAACAAAAATCCTACGATCATGCAATTTCTATCTAGGAGAAGCATAGCAACGAGCGGGGAGAGTGTGTCCACGTACCATCGTAGACCGAAAGCGGAAGCGTTTACTAACACTATTGATGTAGTTGAACGTCTTCGTGATCCAACCGATCCAAGTACCGAACGTACGGCACCTCCGCAATATGCACACGTTCAGCTCAGTACGCCCCTCGAACTCTTGATCCAGTTGAGGCCGAGGGAGAGTTTCGTCAGCACGACGGCATGGCGACGGTGATGATGAAGTTACCGGCGCCTGGCTTCGCCTAAGCACTACGACGATATGAGTGAATTGTGTTTCTGTGGAGGGGGGCACCGCACACGGCTAAGAGAAACTTTGGTGTGCCTTTGGGGTGCCCCCTCCCAAGTATATAAAGGGGGGCAGGGAGGAGGAGGCCAGCCAAGGTGTGGCGTGCCCAAGGGGGGAGTCCTACTCCAAGTAGGATTCGCCCCCCTTCCTATTCCCACAAGGAGAAGGGGGGAAGGAGGAGGAGAAGAGAAGGAAAGGGGGCGGCCCCCAAACCCTAGTCCAATTAGGTTTGGGCTATGGGGGCGCCACTCCCTGGCCTGCCTCCTCTCTTCCACCACTAGGCTCATGAGGCCCAATAACTTCTCGAGGGGGTTCGGGTAACCCCCGGTACTCCGAAACTCATCCGAAACGACCCGAACCATTCCGGTGTCCGAATGTAACCTTCCAATATACAAATATTTATGTCTCGACCATTTCGAGACTCCTCGTCATGTCTGTGATCTCATCCGGGACTCCAAATAACCTTCGGTATATCAAATCACATAACTCATAATACAATTCATCATCGAACGTTAAGCATGCAGACCCTACGGGTTCGAGAACTATGTAGACATGACCGAGACACATCTCCGGTCAATAACCAATAGAGGAACCTGGATGCTCATATTGGCTCCTACATATTCTATGAAGATCTTTATCGGTCAAACCACATAACAACATACGGTGTTCCCTTTGTCATCGGTGTGTTACTTGCCCGAGATTCGGTCGTCGGTATCACCATACCTAGTTCAATCTCATTACCGACAAGTCTCTTTACTCATTCCGTAATGCATCATCCCACAACTAACTCATTAGTCGCATTGCTTGGAAGGCTTATAGTGATGAGCATTACCGGGAGGGCCCAGAGATACCTCTCCGACACTTGGAGTGACAAATCCTAATATCGATCTATGCCAACTCAACAAACACCATCGGAGACACCTGTAGAGCATCTTTATAATCACCCAGTTATGTTGTGACATTTGATAGCACACTAAGTGTTCCTCCGGTATTCGGGAGTTGCATAATCTCATAGTCATAGGAACATGTATAAGTCATGAAGAAATCAATAACAATAAACTAAACGATCATAGTGCTAAGCTAACGTATGGGTCTTGTCCATCACATCATTCTCTAATGATGTGATCCCACGCCCGTTCATCAAATGACAACACATGTCTATGGTCAGGAAACTTAACCATCTTTGATTAACAAGCTAGTCTAGTAGAGGCATACTAGGGACACTCTATTTGTCTATGTATTCACACATGTACTAAGTTTCCGGTTAATACAATTCTAGCATGAATAATAAACATTTATCATGATATCCATTTATCATGATATAAGGAAATATAAATAACAACTTTATTATTGCCTCTAGGGCATATTTCCTTCAAGTAGCTCCGTGCAGAGTATTGTAGACATAGAAATTTGCAAAACACATACGGGTCTGAATATGGCAGACCCGTTGACTAAACTTCTCTCACAAGATAAACATGATCACACCTTAGTACTCTTTGGGTGTTAATCACATAGTGATATGAAATAGATTATCGACTCTAGTAAACCCTTTGGCTATTGGTCACATGGCGATGTGAATTATGGGTGTTAATCACATATAGATGTGAACTATTGGTGTCAAATCACATGGCGACGTGAACTAGATTATTGACTCTAGTGCAAGTAGGAGACTGAAGGAAATATGCCCTAGAGGCAATAATAAAGTTGTTATTTATATTTCCTTATATCATGGTAAATGTTTATTATTCATGCTAGAATTGTATTAACTGGAAACTTAGTACATGTGAATACATAGACAAAATAGAGTGTCCCTCGTATGCCTCTACTTGACTAGCTCGTTAATCAAAGATGGTTAAGTTTCCTGACCATAGACATGTGTTGTCATTTGATGAACGGGATCACATCATTAGAGAATGATGTGATGGACTGGACCCATCCGTTAGCTTAGCATTATGATCATTTAGTTTTATTGCTATTGCTTTCTTCATGACTTATACATATTCCTCTGACTATGAGATTATGCAACTCCTGAATACCGGTGGAACACCTTGTGTGCTATCAAACGTCACAACGTAACTGGGTGATTATAAAGATGCTCTACTGGTGTCTCCGAAGGTGTTTTTTGGGTTGGCATAGATCAAGATTAGGATTTGTCACTCCGTGTATCGGAGAGGTATCTCTAGGCCCTCTCGGTAATACACGTCACTATAAGCCTTGCAAGCAATGTGACTAATGAGTTAGTTATAGGATGATGCATTACGGAACGAGTACATAGACTTGCCGGTAACGAGATTGAACTAGGTATGATGATACCGACGATCGAATCTTGGGCAAGTAACATACCGATGACAAAGGGAATGACGTATGTTGTTATGCATTTTGACCGATAAAGATCTTCGTAGAATATGTAGGAACCAATATGAGCATCCAGGTTCCGCTATTGGTTATTGACCGAGATGTGTCTCGGTCATGTCTACATGGTTCTCGAACCCATAGGGTCCGCACGCTTAACGTTCGATGAGGATTTGTATTGTGAGTTATGTGTTTTGGTGACCGAAGTTTGTTCGGAGTCCCGGATGAGATCACGGACATGACGAGGAGTCTCAAAATGGTTGAGAGGTAAATATTCATATATTGGAAGGTAGTATTCGGACATCGGAATGGTTCTGAGTGATTCGGGTATTTTTCCGGAGTACCGAGGGGTTACAGGAACCCCCCGAGGAAGTGTTGGGCCTACATGGGCCTAAAGGGAGAGAGAGGGAAGCCCGCGGAGGGTGGCGTGCGCCCCCCTCCTAGGGAGTCCGAATAGGACAAGGAGGGGGCGCCCCCCTTCCTTTTCCCTCTCCCTCTCCTTCCTATTCCCTCTGGTGGAGAAAGGAAAAGGGGGGCGAATCCTACTTGGACTAGGAGTCCAAGTAGGACTCCCCCCTTGGCGCGCCCCTCCTGGCCGCCGGCCTCCTCCTCCCCCCCTTTATATACGTGGGCGGGGGGCACCCCAAAGGCACACCAAGAATTCTCTTAGCCGTGCGCGGTGCCCCCCTCCACAGTTGTTTACTCCTCCGGTCATAGCATCGTAGTGCTTAGGCGAAGCCCTGCGCGGATCACATCACCATCACTGTCACCACGCCGTCGTGCTAACGGAACTCTCCCTCGACCCTCTACTGTATCAAGAGTTCGAGGGACGTCATCGAGCTGAACGTGTGCATAACACGAGGTGTCATACGTTCGGTACTTGGATCGGCTGGATCGTGAAGACGTTCGACTACATCAATCGCGTTAACATAACGTTTCCGCTTTCGGTCTACGATGGTACGTGGACACACTCTCCCCATATCGTTGCTATGCATCTCCTAGATATATCTTGCGTGATCGTAGGAATTTTTTGAAATTGCATGCTACATTCCCCAACAGTGAGCACAACCCACCACCACGAGCCTGGCTTCGGGGTCACGCCCTGGTGTCTTGTGGGCTGTGTGGGACTCCGTTTGCGTTGATTCCAAGTCCCAAAAATCACATATATTCCCAAATAATTCCCCGTAAAATTTTATTGCATTTACACTTCGTTTGATATGAATTTTCTGCAAGACAGAAAACATGCAAAAAACAGGAACTGGCACTGGGCACTGGATCAATAGGTTAGTCCAATAAATCATATAAAAAGTTACCAAAAATATGTGATAGTTGTATAATATTGGCATGAAACAATCAAAAATTATAGATACGACGGAGACGTATCAGCATCCCCAAGCTTAATTCCCGCTCGTCCTCGAGCAGGTAAATGATAAAAAAGATAATTTTTGATGTGGAATGCTACCTAGCATAAACTTGATCATATATCTAATCATGGCATGAATATTAAGACATAAGTGATTCAAAGCAATAGCCTATAATTTAACATAAAGACATCAATACTCAGGCATCCCAACAAACAATCATGTCTTTCGAAATATCAACGCTAAAGAAAGCTATCCCTACAAAATCATATAGTCTTGTCATGCTCTGTCTTCTTAACACAAAGTATTTATCATGCACAACCCCCATGACAAGCTGAGCAATTGGTTCATACTTTTTAACACGCTTCAGCTTTTTCAACCCTCACGCAATACATGAGCGCGAGCCATGGATATAGCACTACGGGTGGAATAAAGTATGATGATAGGGGTAAATATAGAGAAAACAAAAACTAAGAAAGTCTCACATCGACGCGGCTAACCAACGGGCTATGAAGATGCACATCAATCGATATCAATGCGAGGAGTAGGGATTGCCATGCAACGAATGCACTAAGAGCTATAAGTGTATGAAAGCTCAATATGAAAACTAAGTGGGTGTGCATCTAATCCTATAGTGAAAATTTCTCACTAGTATATGAAAGTGACAACATAGGAGACTCTTCATATGAAAAACATGGTGCTACTTTGAAGCACAAGTGTGGTAAAGGATACTAACAATGCCCCTTCTCTCTTTGTTTATTTTTCTTTTTCTTTTTTCTTTTTTCTTTTTTTCTTTCTTTTTTATTTTTCTTTCTTTTTTCTTTTTATTTTTATTTATCTTTTTTTTCTTCTCTCATTGTCCGGATTCTCATCCCGACTTGTGGAGGAATCATAGTCTCCATCATCCTTTCCTCACTGGGGCACTACTCTAAAAAAGAATAATGATGATCATCACACTTCTATTTACTTATAACTCAAGAGAAATAAAAATTACAACTTGATACCTATAAAAAAATATGACTATATGTATGCCTCTGGCAATACCAAGATGTGCAATGATCTAGCATAACATGTATGAAAAATGATGAACGATGGCTGAGCCACAAATACTATGTCAACGGCAATATATCTCAGAATGGCTATGGAAAGGCCATAATAGGTTGGTATAGTGGTTGTTTTGAGGAAGATATAATAAGGCTTATGTGTGATAGAGCATATCATATCACGGGGTTTGGATGCACCTGCGAAGTTTGCACCGACTCTCGAGGTGAGAAAGGGCAATGCATGGTACCGTAGAGGCTAGCAAATTGCGGAAAGGTAAGAGTGCGTATAATCCATGGACTCACATTAGTCATAAAGAACTCATATTGCAAAAGTTTATTATCCCTCGAAGCAAAGTACTACTACGCATGCCCCTAGGGGGATAGATTGGTAGGAAAAGACCATCGTTCGTCCCCGACCGCCACTCATAAGGAAGACAATCAATAATAAATCATGCTCCAACTTCATAGCATAACGAGAGACTATACATGCATGCTTCGGGAATCAAAAACCTTAACACCAATATTCCTACTAACCACAACCGTTTACTAGTACCTCCCACATATTCCATCTTTATAACACAAAACTATTGCAAGGAATCAAACATATCATATTCAGTGATCCATAAGTTTTATGTAGGATTTTATGACTAACCATGCAATTGACCAATTCCTGTTGACTCTATAAATAGATATAAATGAAGCATGAGAGTTTAATTCTTTCTACAAAAGACCATGCTCCAACAAATATAAGTGAAGCAAAAGAGCATTCTACAAACAACGGTTTTCTATGTGAAGAGAAATAGGCAATCCAAACTTCAAATGATATAAGTGAAGCACATGAAGCATTCTATAAAGCCACGCTCAAAATATATAAGTGAAGTGCAATAAGGATTCTATAAATCAACCATGGAATATCTCATACCAGCATGGTGCTTAAAGGAAAAATGAAAAATAAACACAAAAGATGCTCCAAGATTCACACATATCACATGAACGAAACGAGAATGAAAACATACCGATACTTGTTGAAGAAAGATGGGTTGCCTTCCGGGGCATCCCCAAGCTTAGACGCTTGAGTCTCCTTGAATATTAACTTGGGGTGCCTTGGGCATCCCCAAGCTTGAGATCTTGCCTCTCCTCCTTCTCCTCATATCAAGACCTCCTCGATCTTTGATCACTTCATCCACACAAAACTCAACAGAAAGCTCAGTAAGATTCGTTAGTATAATAAAGCAAATCACTACTCTAAGTACTGTTGCAAACCAATTCATATTAATTTTTTTGCATTGTAGCTACTGTGATATAACTTTTCCATGGCTTGTACCACCGATAAAAATCGATAGTTTCATCAAAACAAGCAAAACAATGCATCAAAAACAGAATTTGTCTTAAACAGGATAGTTTGTAGTAATCTGAACATTCACCATAATTCTGATACTCCAAAAATTCTGAAAAAATAGGACAAAATAAAAAATTTGTATATAAATACCGTACAAAAAGTTTCAGAAGCTTTTGACGTTTCAGTAAAAAATGTAAAATCACGCACTACAGCCAAAGTTTCAGTTTTTGCACCACACATACCAACAAGCAATCTACTCATCCTAAAGGCAAATTTTGGCACATTATTTTTATAATACACTGGAATTGTACAAGGGGATAATTATTTTTGTTGAAAAGTGTCTGCAATTCAAGATTCACAAAGTTTCCAAGGGCATGAACAAAGTTCAAGGCATGCTCCCGCTTCCACGGTGCTCATCTATCTCACTTTCACTTTTCTTTTTGTGAAGTTTTAAGTTCCCCTCTATATTTTTTATTTTTAAACTTTATAAAACCACTCAACAGAAATAAATGACTCTCTAAAACTTCCGGGTTGTCTCCCTGGTAGCGCTTTCTTTAAAGCCATTAAGCTAGGCATAAGGTGCTTAAGTAATGGATCCACCCGAATCCCAAGGTATATCAAAGCCAATTTTAATTAACAATGATTTGGCATTTAGTAGTGAGCACAAAGCAACATATATCATGAAATGACGAAGTATAACTCTCTTGCTATGCATCGGCATGTCATACAAGAACAATTCATGCACATCAAGTAAAGGCCAACACATAGCATAAGCAATTTCTTGCAATTTTATCGTGTTGGAAACATAGAGAGGTGTAGATATAGTCCCTCTCTCATAATAATTGCAAGTAGGAGCAGCGAGCACATGCATATTATATTCATCAAAATCATGTGCAATGGTAAAAGGCAACCCATCAATGTAATCCTTAATAAGTGCAAATTTCTCCGGCATAGTGTAGTTTGGAGAATTCAAAAAGATAATAGGACTATCATGTGTGGGTGCAATAGCAACAATTTCATTCTTAACATAAGGAACTATAGCAAGTTCATCTCCCTAAGCATCATTCATAGTGTCATCTTGGCCACAAGCATAGCAAGCATCAAGTTCTTCAAAAAGGGATGTTTCAAAAGAATCAATGGGGTCATAGCAATTATCATAGCATTCATCCTTGGGTAAGAACGAAGCGACATTAAACAATGCATGAGTTGGAGGGTTACTCTCATTAGAAGGTGGGCATGGGTAGCTAATCCGCTCTTCCTCCTTTTGTTCTTCGCTCTCCTCATCATCTTTTTCATCCAATGAGCTCACAGTTTCATCAATTCCTTCTTCCATAGACTCCTGCAAAATATTAGTCTCTTCTCGGACATCAGAGATTTTCTCAACAAATTCATCAATATTGGAATTATATTTGTAATTATCATACCAATATTTAAGGATGGCGGAATTTTCAGGTCTATAAACATCATCATCAAAAGCTTCATACTTTAAAAACAAAGATTCAATTTCATAAGCACCCTTAAAAGCAACAAATTCTTCTATTCGTTCCACATCATAATAATCACATATACCATTAGCGTAAGAAGCCAAGGTTTCATTATCATTAAATTTGCATGAAAAGGGAAGATGTGGAGCGTTCATCCTAGAGCAACAAGTATAATCATATCTCAAGCATAGCTCCCGAGCATACCAATGCAACATATGAATTTGATCCCATAATAATTTCCCTTTATGAGTCAAGCGATAATCCCTAAAGTATTCACTTCGATCCAACGTTACTCCCATTATATAGTTGAATGGGGTTTTCTCGGGATTATCAAAGTAGTGCATAATATCTTTAATATAACAAGTATCGAGGGTTTTAGGAGGTTCCCCATCTCCATGAGTAGCAAGTACAACTAATTTTTTGGTCTTTCGTGTTCCATATCCATAACTAAAGATAGAGAACAACTTAGAACAGGCAATAAAAACTACTTAGTGATAAAGCAAATAAGCACACACGAGAATATTCACCCCACACCATTGCTCCCAGGCAACGGCACCAGAAAAAGGTCTTGATAACCCACAAGTATAGGGAATCGTTTGTAGCCTTCTTCGATAAATAAGAGTGTCGAACCCAACGAGGAGCTAAAGGCAGAACAAATATTCTCTCAAGTTGTATCGACCACCGATACAACTCTACGCACACTTTAACGTTTGTTTTATCGAAAACAAGTATGAAACTATTTCGCAAGGATAAAACTACGAGTACTTTGCGAGAATAAAACTACAAATAAATTGCAAGGTAATAAAAGTGGATAGATTTTGTCAACAAGAAAGTCATTTGTCCCTAGGCAATCGATAACAAGTACCGGTAATCATTCTTGCAATTTTACACGAGGGAGAGGCATGAGCTAACATGCTTTCTCTACTTGGATCATATGCACTTATGATTGGACCCCTAGTAAGCATCCACAACTACTAGAGATCATTAAGGTCGTGAAACCCAACCATAGCATTAAGTAAGTCCTCTTTATTCCCATATGCAACAACCCACCTACTCGGGTTTAAGCTTTTGTCACTCCCGTAACCCACCATAAGCAAATTATGAACGCATTTCAATACCCTACGGCGAGGGCCCCTCACATTTGCGCGAGATGGAGGGCACCGTAGGATAGCACATAAATAAAATATACAATCATACCAACCAAGATCACAATTAACCCACAGGACAAAACAGATCTACTCAAACATCATAGGATAGCCAAATATCATTGGGAAATAATATATGGAGTTGAGCACCATGTTTAAGTAGATATTCCAGCATGGAGAAGAGGTGTTACACCGCTGCATAGAGGGGGAGAAATTTGGTGATGACGGTAGCAAGATTGTTGATGTAGATCGCCGTCACGATCCTTGCCCCGGCAGCACTCCGGCGCCACCGGGAGATAGGGGGAGAGAGGCCCCCCTACTCCTTCTTCTTCCTTGGCCTTCCTGAAAGTGTGTTATATCGACTAAAGGGGGGTGAATAGGCGATTTTTATGAAAGTCTTCAAAACATGGGAGTTATGAAGACAAACAGCGAAGATATGCCTATTACTATGCAGCGGAAGTTAGATTACACTAGGCAAGCCATGGTCAAGTATTCAATAGAGTGAAGGCACAATGACAAATAGCTGTAGTGTAATAAGGATCAGGTAGGAAGAAGTTATGAAGCCAAACAGATCATACATTCACGTTGTGAAGACAAAAGATAGAGCAAGCATGCAATGGCTTCACAATGAGTAACAGTAAGAAAAAGGAAGTGAAGATGAAACCAGTGACTTGTTGAAGACAATGATGTGTTGGACCAGTTCCAGTTGCTGTGACAACTGTACGTCTGGTTGGAGCGGCTAGGTATTTAAACCTTAGGACACACAGTCCCGGACACCCAGTCCTGAACACGCAGCTCAGGACACCAAGTCCTCACCGTATTCTCCTTGAGCTAAGGTCACATAGTCCTCGCCCAATCACTCTGGTAAGTCTTCAAGGTAGACTCCCAAACCTTCACAGACTTTGTTCACTGGCAATCCACAATGTCTCTTGGATGCTCTGAACGCGACGCCTAACCGTCTGGAGGATTCACAGTCCTCAAGTGTAATAAGTCTTTAGATCACACAGACAGGAAGACTTAAGTGATGCCCAATGTTCTCTGGCTCTGGGTGGTTAGGGCTTTTTCCTCGCTAGGATTTTCTCTCAAATGCTTCGAGGTGGGTTGCTCTCAAACGACAAAAGCCGTGCACTGAAATCTGAGCAGCCAACCATTTATGGTTGTAGGGGGTGGGCTATTTATAGCCACTTGGCAACCCGATCTGATTTGTCCGAAATGACCCTGGGTCACTAAGGAACTGACACGTGTCTCAACGGTCAGATTTCAAACTCTCATGGCAACTTTACTTGGGCTACAAGCAAAGCTGACTTGTCCGGCTCTGGACAAGATTCGCTCTCATTGTCTTCACTCGAAGACAAAGGTTTTTGGTTTAGGCATCACTTCAATCATTCTGACTAGTTCTCCTAGACCCCACTTAACAGTACAGTGGTTCCTATGACTCAACACAAAAGAAAAAGAACTACGAAAGATCTAAGTCTGGAGCTCCATAGGCTTCATAACGTGTCTTCTTTTGTCATAGTCTTCAATGTGAATATCTTCATATACCACATTTGGCTTCAATGTCTTCATACATTTTTAGGGGTCATCTCTGGTAGTAAAACCGAATCAATGAGGGACTTCTACCTGTGTTATCCTACAATTCTCACAAACACATTAGTCCCTTAACTAGGTTTGTCGTCAATACTCCAAAACCAACTAGGGGTGGCACTAGATGCACTTACAATCTCCCCCTT
Source organism: Triticum aestivum (assembly GCF_018294505.1). NCBI lineage: Eukaryota > Viridiplantae > Streptophyta > Magnoliopsida > Poales > Poaceae > Triticum > Triticum aestivum. Next base: position 547,557,924 of record NC_057803.1, on the reverse strand, counting down.
TTTGGTGATTGATGACAAACTAGTTGAAGTTTTCAACGGGGAATATAGTCTGTGAAATTGTAAAGGATAAGGAATTGTCTTCATAAGTTGCAAGGGCTCCCCCTGAAGATGTGCATATAAGTTAATTTGCTTTTGGAATGCAAATGCACATGGCAGGTTGTACTTGTGGAGATCCACTTCAGCTTATGATGACAATCCGCTATGCATGTGAAAGTATATGAAGATAATGACATGCATAATGGAAAATGGACGTCTGCAGAATGAGATAAGTGCGGAATTTATCGTCGCACATGCGGAATTTATCTTCGCAAAACAGGGTGGCAAACAAGTAGCAGACGACCATCTGGTTTAAGTGTTACAACTCATAAGAACCAAATGTAAAACAAGAGTTGTAAGCACGAAGCAAAATATAGCTAAACATAAATCACCCGCCCATATGGACCCGCTTGGAGACTATCAACCCATATGCTTCTCCCCCTTTTGTCAGTAAGGACCAAAAAGGTTTGAAGACATAGAGTGTCTACTCGTTCCCAGGAGTAGCAGGGTCGTTGGAGGTGTTTGGCGGTGCAGAAGAGGGTGGTGGTGAAGTTGCATTGTCTTCATCCTCGATGACTCGTGCAGTTACTATCGCAGTAGATGAAGAGAACTCAGAGTCTTCAAGTGATGGTGTGTTTCGCATCACAGCCCTTCTAGGAGGTGTGGTGTCAAACTTGAATCGTTCAGTGAAGCCATCCTCTTCAAGTTCAGCTTCAGTACACATCAGTGATAGCCCTTTCCATGTACGACGACAGGTTTCATGAGTAACGAAAGCATTCTTGGTGCCAAGATTTCGAAGACGATTAACATCCACCAAGAGGCTTTTCATCTGACGCTTTAGCCAGTCATGATGCCTATCTTGTTTTTGATGAAGGGCCACAAGAAGCTCTCGGTCATTGAGAACACGAGCGCGCTTCTTGGGTCTTGAAGCAGTTGCACTGTCAGTGGCTTCAGTTGAAGCAGGGTGTGGCGCACGTGTAGTGCCAGCCAAAGGATACACCCTGGAGATGGCCTCAACACCTTCATCATTTTGAGTGAAGCTCTGGTGTTCTGCATTCTGAAGACTCAAAGGTTGCTTGGCATATAGCTTCGGCAGAGGTATCCACATCTGGCAAGAAGATCCGATGGTTGCGGGCTGAGAGCTGATATGAGATCGCAGAGTGAAGCTTGATCAGTCTCATTACCCAAGGAGCATAGAACTTTAAACCAAACAGATCTGAGCCTGATGCAGCTAGTTGGCGTATGAAGAAGTCCTGTGCGTTGAAGCATTTGCCATGAAGGATACAAAACAGCAGAGTCTTCATTGCACCCTCGATCTTGGCATTTGGAGAGTGCCCTTTGATAGGCCAGAGAGTCCGCCGGATAATGTGATAGATGGTTCTGGGCAGGTACTCAAAGTCTTCAACGAAGAACTCTGTTGGATAAGGAGCACCGTGGGGCAATGGCTTCATCATGGAGAGCATCTGACTCATATTTGGTTCAGGCCTCTAGAATATGCTCTCAAGAGCTTCAGTGTGTAGTGGACAGACTTCCTCGAAGAATTCGCCAGGAGTGGGCAGGCCGGTGAGCTCAATGATATCAAATACATTGGCTTCGTGATGGACATTGCCGGTCATCCACTCCAGGGCCCAAGTCTTCGGATCTCTGTTGTATCCTTTGATGTGGAGGGTGGCATAGAATTGCAACAGAAGCTCTTCATTCCAGTGCTCTTCATCAGTTACAAACTGTAGCAGACCCACTTGCTTGAAGCAATCCAATGCTTCCTCTAAACAGGGCAGACCAGCAATGGCTTCAACATCAAGGCGCTTGTGCGGGAAGATGCGACCTTGGTTGTATAGGATGCATGAATAGTAGCTGCACTGAGGATAGCTCCAGAACCTATCTGATGAAATCCTTTCCCTTGAAAAGGGGTTCTTGGAGCTGTTGAAGAACGTATTATCTGCCTTGAAGCTATTGATGTTAAAGGACCCAGGTGCTGATGCAGGACCTGGGAACCTCGGCAGCCTTGGGACTGGCTTCTGGACATGAGGCCTGTGCTCAACATGGTAATCAAATTGAGGACCTGCAGCAGACTCAGGAACAAAAGTGTCTGGATCAGTAGCTTCGCTGTCTTCTGAAGATTTTGGTGGGGAGGGCTCCACATTGGCTTCAGTGTTGGTTGTGGCAGCCTCAACATTTTCAGCCTCCGCTTGACTAGCTAGAGGATAGGTTACAAGCACGTTCTCCTGGAGAACAGCTTCTTGGTGGAGCATAGGAGTGGGCTCTTGTGGTGCTTCTTCTACGGCTGATGCAGCCGGAATGTCTTCAGCATAGACTTGAGGCCTTGGACCTTTGCGAAGCCTGCGGAATGCAGACGATGCCTGTGGGGTTGGAGTGGGCTGGGCCTCATTGTCTTCTTCCTCTTGAGGGCGATCCACCCATGACGCATCTTGTGCAATTGGCGTCAGAGGACGACCAATGCTGATGAGTTCGCTGTGTTCATACTGAGGAAGGGCTACATCATCTTGTACATTGTCCTGATGACCAATGTCTTCAGCAGCGATGGGGTCGGCTGCTGGTACGTCTTCAGCTTCAGGAGCCTCTGTGGAAGCAGGCTCATGAACTGTCAATTGCCGTTCTGCGTCAGGATAGACGACAGAAAGAGGTTCAACCATCAAGGGCTCTGTGGGAGCAGCCCGAGCTTTCTTGATCTTTCGCTTCTTCTGAGTGGGGGCAGAAGGAGAGGCTTCAGAGTGCTTCCGCTTCCTGGCTTCAGTCTCTGCAGTTCGCGTCTTCTTGAGCTCTGAAGCGGTTGACCGGCTCTTTGGCTTTGAGCCAGTCGTTGTAGTTGGGAAGACTATTGGAACTGCTTCTTGCCTTGGTGCCTCTGGTTCAGCCATAGCAGGCTTCTTCTTCTTCTTTGCGGCCATCTTGGGGTCGATGCCAAGACGCCCAAGTGCCTTGCGCTTCTCGGCCTCATTGTAGGCTTGCACACATCTTTCTGCCAGAGACTTCATCCGCTCATGTGAACCCAGAGCTTCGGCACGCTTCTTCAGAAAGTTTTCCTTAAGCTCATGCAACATGATCTTGAAGCTCTTCACTTCTTACACGCTGAGCTTGGCCATATTCTTCTTGAACTGAGCCTTTTCATGATCAATTTTTTGCTTTAGTTCAACAATGCACTGGGCAATTGAAGTTCTGAAGCAATAGCGCCTTGGAAGGCGACGCTGAGGCCAACGGGCAGCTGCAGATCTTCGAAGCTAATGTTTGGTGTGGCAAACCATTCGTCGATGAAGTTATGGATGATGGCGACATCAAAGAGAGGCAAATTGTTGAAGATTTCAGCTTCTTCTTTGCTCTTGATGAGCTGCTCTAGAGCGTCATCTCCAAGATCTTCATCACTTGACAGATCAATGGCTTCGCTGCGCAGAATGGCAGCAGCTGTGAGCTCTTTGCCAGTGTGTGGCTGAGGCACCTTGGCCTTCTGGGGCTTGGAGACGCGGGATATGTCTTCAGACTGCACACTGTCTTCAGGAGGTGCAGTTGCCAATGGCTTCGCCCTTGAGATTTTTGATGAAGGGGCCGGCTTTGAAGCTTTTGGCTTCTTCGACTGCTTTGGCTTCGGTACAGCAGGAGCTTCATCAGACTCAGAGTCAGCTGGAGGGTCATTCACGGCAGTCCCTTGGACTAAGATGCGGGTGATGAGGCCCTCAAGGTTGGCATACGGACCGATGATATTGGGTTCTGCGTCGCATGTGCCATCTGCCCTTGGTGCTGAGGGACCAGGGTTGAAGTCTAACCCCAACTTCTTCTTGTTCTGCTTCGCTGATTGTTGGGCAAACTGGAAATTGCGCTTGAACAGATTGTCGTCACGACACTAGAGTAGTGACGACGGATGTGCATCATCAGGCTGTGGCCCACGAACCATGCATGGATAGAAGCTTTGGGCAATAGCTTCATCTCTGGACCTGGGTACAAGGTTCTTGTATAAGATGTCTCCCCACGGTCTTTTGATGGCACTTTTCTCAGCATACTCTTGGGTTGTGAAGCGGTATTTGAACCATTTTTCTGCCCAATAGCGTCGAATCCATTGGATTCGGGTCTTGCGCTGCCCATAATTCTCTTCAGGATCTATTTTATACATTTCTGCCAGGTCTTCAGGCAGATCTTTGGAAGTTCCTCCATGTCGCTGTCTGCCCCCCTTCCTTGCTGCTGCTTCTGAAGCCATAAACTTTAACTTGAAAGGCTTCAAAACTTTCAAAGGCTTCAAAGGCTTTCTTTTGCTGGACCAACAGGAACTGGCTTCAAGAGAATTTATGTGATGCTGTAGGAATTCTGCAAATGAATGAAGACTATGAGAACCGAAGGATTCTCCCACGGACATGTACCTGTGACAGCATTAAGGTGCGAGGGAAGGGGAAGAGGTCATATGCATTCTCAGAAGGTTTTGAAGATTAATCAGTTTAGAAGACATTGACCTCATCGTGCGAAGACATTCACTCATAGATAAGAAGTTGGTTCCAGATTTGTACGAACCCACAGATCAGTACAAGTGAGGAATCTAACTACATCATGAAGCACAAGTGAATATACTAGGCATGTTATGAGATGCAGATTGAGAGATCTAACTTGTGTGAAGAGAAACTTCTTATGGTAGAAAGTGACAGAACCATGAGATCAAAAGGGGCTGTAAAAAGAAGTTTTATTTACCACACTTGGAACTGCTAGACGGAGTGGGAGATGATGCCGAGCAGTTCAATCCTCCGTGCCCTAACTTGGCGACGGTGGAGAGGACGATGTCCGCGATCGGCGTGAAGACGGCGTTGGAGAGGTTGCGGCAGCGAAGCGCTTCGTCGCCGGCGTCGTCGAGAGCTAGCGGTGGCGCTAGGGTTCGTGCGAGGGTGGAAGAAGGAGATAATGACCGCGGTAAGTGTGAATTTATAGGCGCAGGGGCGGCACTGTGCTATTACACAGGTGCCCCTGGCGATTCGCATCTGAGGAACGCGTGGCCAGTTTGCGGAAGTTTGGGGTTTGTTCCACGTCCCACGCACGCCTGGATTGTCGGGCGGTCGTTCCTGCTTCTCCGGATTTTATGTGGAGGAGTGAGCATTGAAAACGGACTTTATGGTTGTCTCTATATCTTCTGCTGACAAGGACGCAGTGAAGACATTCGACAGTTTCAATAGAATGCATATGACTTAGAGAGATAGAGTTTGAGACAGAAAGCATAGAGAAGTTTGGGGTCCGATTACATTCACTTAGTTCAAAAAGATTCAACACGAAGACATAGCTATAAGTGAATGTTGTAGAGGACAGATCACTAGCATATATATGTTGAGTTCGAAGCCAAATCAAGTGTGAAGACATTGCAAGGTAACGCCATGAGTGAAACACTTCAAAATGGAACGTTTGGTGGTGGCGTTACCCACCGTATAGGAAGTATTAGACCCAGACACAGCGCACAATTATCGTGGCGCTCCGAAGTCAAATTCCACATTAATGTATTCACACTTAGAATGTATGTCTTCATTGATTGAAGATATACATTACTTTGTGCGTTGCACATCTAAGTCATCATATGCATAAGTGTTAGGATGTGTGCCTGATCACAGGACATTTGAGGATTCCAGGATATTTAGCTCACACCGTAACTTGCAAAACCTCTTCTCATCCAAGAGCTTGGTGAAGATATCTGCCAATTGCTCTTCAGTGTTGACGTGTATGATATCAATGTCTTCCTTCACAACATGATCTCTGAGAAAGTGATGACGAATTTCAATGTGCTTTGTCTTCGAGTGCTGAACTGGGTTGTTGGCAATCTTGATGGCGCTTTCGTTGTCGCAGTAAAGTGGCACTTGCTTCAGATGAATGCCATAATCCTTGAGTGTTTGCTTCATCCACAGAAGCTGAGCGCAGTAAGATCCTGCAGCAATGTATTCAGATTCAGTAGTGGAGAGAGATACACAGTTCTGCTTCTTTGAAGACCAACATACAAGTGATCGTCCCAGAAAGTGACATGTGCCTGATGTAGACTTGCGATCAACTTTGTCACCAGCATAATCAGCATCCGAGAATCCAACCAAATCAAACTCTGAGCCCTTTGGATACCATAATCCTAGAGTTGGGGTGTGAGCCAAATATCGAAGAATTCGCTTCACAGCTAAGTGATGCGACTCCTTTGGTGCCGCTTGAAATCGAGCACACATGCAAACACTAAGCATAATATCTGGCCTAGATGCACATAGATAAAGTAAAGAACCAATCATGGAGCGGTATACCTTTTGATCAAACTCTTTACCATTGTCGTCAGGACCCAGATGATGTTTGGCTGGCATTGGTGTTGTGAAGCCTTTGGAGTCTTGCATACCGAACTTCTTCAGGCAATCTTTGAGATACTTCTCTTGAGATATGAAGATGCCATTGCGTTGTTGTCGTATTTGAAGACCAAGGAAGAACTTCAGCTCCCCCATCATGGACATGTGATATTGCTCTTGCATCATATATCCAAACTCTTCACTGTACTTCTGATTGGTGCAGCCGAAGATAATGTCATCCACATATATTTGGCACACAAACAGTTCACCATCATATGTCTTCATGAAAAGAGTGGGATCCAGGGAACCAGGTATGAAGCCTTTGCTCTTCAGGAAGTATTTGAGTGTGTCATACTAGGCCCTAGGGGCTTGTTTGAGGCCATACAGTGCCTTGTTGAGCTTGTATACCATGTCAGGATGTTTTGGATTTTCAAATCCAGGCGGTTGTGCAACATACACTTCTTCTTCAATCTTGCCATTGAGAAAGGCACTTTTCACATCCATTTGATATAGAAGTATGTTATGATGATTTGCATAGGCCAACAGTATGCGTATGGCTTCAAGCCTAGCCACAGGAGCAAATGTTTCATCGAAGTCGATGCCCTCCACTTGAGTATATCCTTGAGCAACGAGACGAGCTTTGTTTCTGACAACTTGACCATGCTCATCTTGCTTGTTGCGGTATATCCATTTGGTGCCTATTATGTTGTGCTTCCGTGGATCGGGACGCTTAACCAGTTCCCATACATTATTCAGCTTAAACTTTTGAAGCTCTTCTTGCATAGCTTGAATCCATTCAGGTTCCATGAAGGCTTCTTCAACTTTCTTGGGTTTTGATATTGAGACGAATGCGAAGTGCCCACAGAAATTTGCTAGCTGAGTTGCCCTTGAACGAGTGAGTGGACCAGGTGCATTGATGCTGTCAATTATTCTGTCAATCTGCACTTCATTGGCAATACGAGGATGTACAGGGCGAAGACTTTGCTCTTGCTGATCTGTGTTGTTGTTGGGAGGAATGTCTTCAGGCTGAGCATTGTCTTCATGTTGATCAGGTGCTGAGATGATAAGTTCTTCTTCAGGGTGAGCTTCAGAAGGTATAATCTCTCCAGTTCCCATAAGCTTGATTGATTCACTAGCTGGAACTTCATCTACCACATTTGGCAGTTGCTCTCTTTGTGAACCATTTGTCTCATCGAACCGCACATCCACTGTTTCAACCACTTTGTAATGAAAGAGATTGAAGACTCTGTAGGAGTACGAATCCTTTCCATATCCAAGCATAAAACCCTCATGTGCTTTTGGTGCAAATTTTGAAGTGTGATGTGGGTCCTTGATCCAGCACCTTGCGCCAAATACTCTGAAGTAACTGATATTTGGCTTCTTGCCAGTTAGGAGTTCATAAGATGTCTTGTTCAGAAGCTTGTGAAGATAAACATGATTGATTGTATGGCATGCGGTGTCAATGACTTCAGTCCAGAACTTTCTTGGAGTCTTGTATTCATCTAGCATCGTTCTGGCCATCTCAGTGAGTGTTCTCTCTTTGCGTTCGACGACGCCATTCTGCTGTGGCGTGTACGGAGCTGAGAATTCATGTGTGATGCCCAAGGTATCAAGATATATATCAAGGCCAATGTTCTTGAATTCAGTGCCATTGTCACTTCTGATGTGCTTTATCTTGGTGCCAAAATTGTTCATAGCTCGATTGGCGAAGCGTCTGAAGACATCCTGCACTTCAGTCTTGTAAAGGATTGTGTGCACCCAAGTATATCTAGAGTAATCATCAACAATGACGAAGCCATAGAGGCAAGCAGTAGTAGTAAAAGTTGAGTAGTGAGTGGGATCGAAAAGATCCATGTGGAGCAGTTCGAAGGGTTGAGTAGTAGTCATGATTGTCTTCGAGGGATGTTTTGCCCTCGTCATCTTCCCTGCTTCACAGGCACCGCATAAGTGATCTTTCTTGACCTTGACGCCCTCGATGCCTATGACATGCTTCTTCTTCGCAAGGGTGTGGAGGTTCCTCATGCCAGCATGCCCAAGCCTCCGATGCCAAAGCCAACATTCTGAAGCTTTTGCAAGAAGACATACTGCAAGTTGTGGCCCTGCTGAGAAATCTACCACATACAGATCATCTTTTTGATACCCTTCAAACACTAGAGACTTGTCAGATTCCATTAGTACAAGACAACGATATTTTCCAAACATTACGATCATGTTCAAATCGCAGAGCATTGAGACAGACATTAAGTTGAAGCCAAGGGATTCAACAAGCATGACTTTATCCATGTGTTGATCCTTTGAGATTGCAACTCTACCTAGACCCAATACCTTACTTTTACCAGTGTCAGCAACTGCGATGTGGCTCTTGTCGGATGGACGTAAGGTTGAGTCCATAAGAAGGCTTCTTTTGCCAGTCATGTGATTTGTACATCCACTGTCAATAATCCATTCTGAAGACATTGAAGACGCTGGTGTCGTACCCTACAGTGCAGTTAGGGGGATAGGCTTCACGAAAAGAATTGTGAAGTAAAAACATTTGACGAACCAGTGGGTTATGAAAACTTAGATCCAGATTAGGACTAATAGGGAGAGTAGCATGCGATTCAGGAACGAAGTACATAATGATGCCATTCGGGCATTTTATCTTGCGCCCTACAAGATTTTTAAGGTCCCCAGCAATAGCGTCAGAAGATTTTGGTTTTCTGCTAGAGACCTTTCCCTGCAAAAGAGAGTTAAACCTTCTTAACCACCCACATCTTCAAGGGTGGGTTAGAAGCAATAAGTCTAAGTGCAACATCTGAGAATTTTGGCTTTGAAGCCTTAGCAAATAGTCTTGCAGGTGGACAATAGTACTCATAAGAATAAGCAGAATAATTTTTGGTCATATGAACATGACGGTTTGATGAACCGCTCTCATATTCATATGCCTGAGTATGGTTTCCCTGCAAAACATTTGCGTTAGTGTGACTCAGGTGAGTCCTCTGTTTGTATGAATCCTTTGGACCGTATGAAGCCTTTGGTCTGAGGTTTGTCTTCTTCAAGTGAGGTGTCATGAAGACATTCACAGGGAGATTTTCCAGACACTTTTTCGGAACCCAGATCTTGTCCATAGGCGGTCCATTCCTGCAGTTAGTACCAATGTACCTGGCAAACACTTCACCATTCTGATTCTTAAACAGTATATAGTTTGCATCAAAGGATTCATCAATGATAATGGGGTTAGCACAAGTGAAGCCAGATAAATTGGATGGATCTGCTGAAGGTTCCTTTGCAGCAACCCACTTGGTTTTGGGGTACTGCTCAGGTTTCCAGTAAGAGCCATCTGCATTTATTTTCCTTACGAACCCAACACCCTCTTTCCTAGGGTTTCGGTTCAGAATCTGCTTCTTGAGGACATCACATAATGTCTGATGTCCTTTAAGACTTTTGTACATCCCTGTTTCAAGCAATGTCTTCAACCTAGCATTCTCATCAGCAATAGAAGTGGTATCCTCAGCAGAGGGGTTAGTTACCACATCAACAGTTGAAGATATTGCAACAGAAGTAGCAGTGGAACATTCAGCAACTGAAGTAGCATTATCACGCTCAATGCATTTAAGACATGGTGGTTCAAATCCTTCCTGAGCGGAACTGATCTGTTCGGCGTGAAGTGACTCGTTTTCCTTTTGAAGATCTTCATGAGCCGCTCTCAATTTCTCAAGTTCTTGCTTCCTTTGAAGATAATCATAGGAAAGCTTTTCATGAGTTGTTGAGAGAGTATCAAGACGATCTTCAAGTTCCTGATACTTAACGTGAAGATTTTTTATGTCTTCAATTAAGGATTTAGATCGAGTCATTTCAGCACCCAACAGATCATCGCTTTTGTCTAACAGTTTTTGAATATGTTCCATAGCTTTCTGTTGTTCAGTTGCAATTTTAGCAAGTGTTTTGTAACTGGGTTTTGAATCACAGTCAGAGTCATCGTCACTAGATGTTTGATAGCGAGTAGTGCGTGTGTTTACCTTGGCACCGCGTGCCATGAAGCAGTAGGTAAGAGTGGACTCGTTCTTGTCATTTGCATCGGTGTCGGTGATGAAGTCATTGTCTTCAGTGTTGAAGATGGACTTAGCGACGTATGCTGTAGCCAGACTCGCAATGCCAGAATCAGACTCCTCCTCAGACTCCACCTCTGCCTCCTCAGAAGCGGACTCCTCCTCTGAATCCATTTCCTTGCCAACAAACGCACGTGCCTTTCCAGATGAGCTCTTCTTGTGTGATGAAGACTTTGAGGAAGACTTGGAAGAAGACTTTGAGTATTTCTTCTTCTTCTTGTCGTCAGAATCATATTCCTTGCTCTTCTTCTTCCTTCTGTTCTCATTGTCCCACTGTGGACACTCAGAGATGAAGTGTCCAGTTTTCTTGCACTTGTGACGTGTTTTCTTCTTGTAGTCATGAGCAGAAGCTTTCCTTGAGCTTGATCGTGAAGATTTTCTGAAGCCTTTCTTCTTGGTGAATTTTTGGAACTTCTTCACTAGCATTGCAAGTTCCCTTCCAATGTCTTCAGGATCATCAGAACTGCTGTCAGATTCTTCTTCAGATGAGGAAACAGCTTTTGCCTTCAAGGCACGAGTTCGCCCATAGTTTGGACCGTAGATATCTCTTTTCTCAGAAAGCTGAAACTCATGTGTGTTGAGCCTCTCAAGTATGTCAGACGGATCGAGTGTCTTGAAATCAGGACGTTCTTGAATCATCAGGGCTAGGATGTCAAACGAACTATCAAGTGATCTCAGCAGCGTCTTGACGATTTCATGTTTGGTGATCTCAGTGGCGCCGAGGGCTTGAAGCTCATTTGTGATGTCAGTGAGCCGGTCAAATGTGTGCTGGACATTCTCATTGTCATTTCGCTTGAAGCGGTTGAAGAGGTTGCGAAGAACACTGATTCTCTGATCTCTCTGGGTTGAGATGCCTTCATTGACCTTGGAGAGCCAGTCCCAGACCAGCTTGGATGTCTTCAAGGCACTCACACAGCCATATTGTCCTTTTGTCACATGACCACAGATGATATTTTTGGCAGTAGAGTCCAGTTGAGTGAACTTCTTGACATCAACAGTAGTGACACCTTCTCCAGCCTTGGGAACGCCGTTCTCGACGACATACCATAGGTTGACGTCAATGGCTTCAAGATGCATGCGCATCTTATTCTTCCAGTGGGGATATTCAGTTCCATCGAAGACGGGGCACGCAGCGGAGACTTTGATTATCCCTGCAGTCGACATAGCTAAAACTCCAGGTGGTTAAACCGAATCACACAGAACAAGGGAGCACCTCGCTCTGATACCAATTGAAAGTGCGTTATATCGACTAGAGGGGGGGTGAATAGGCAATTTTTATGAAAGTCTTCAAAACATGGGAGTTATGAAGACAAACAGCGAAGATATGCCTATTACTATGCAGCGGAAGTTAGATTACACTAGGCAAGCCATGGTCAAGTATTCAATAGAGTGAAGGCACAATGACAAATAGCTGCAGTGTAATAAGGATCAGGTAGGAAGAAGTTATGAAGCCAAACAGATCATACATTCACGTTGTGAAGACAAAAGATAGAGTAAGCATGCAATGGCTTCACAATGAGTAACAGTAAGAAAAAGGAAGTGAAGATGAAACCAGTGACTCGTTGAAGACAATGATGTGTTGGACCAGTTCCAGTTGCTGTGACAACTGTACGTCTGGTTGGAGCGGCTAGGTATTTAAAACCTTAGGACACACAGTCCCGGACACCCAGTCCTGAACACGTAGCTCAGGACACCAAGTCCTCACCGTATTCTCCTTGAGCTAAGGTCACATAGTCCTCGCCCAATCACTCTGGTAAGTCTTCAAGGTAGACTCCCAAACCTTCACAGACTTCGTTCAGTGGCAATCCATAATGTCTCCTGGATGCTCTGAACGCGACGCCTAACCGTCTGGAGGATTCACAGTCCTCAAGTGTAATAAGTCTTCAGATCACACAGACAGGAAGACTTAAGTGATGCCCAATGTTCTCTGGCTCTGGGTGGTTAGGGCTTTTCTCCTCGCTAGGAATTTTCTCTCAAAGGCTTCGAGGTGGGTTGCTCTCAAACGACAAAAGCCGTGCCCTAAAATCTGAGCAGCCAACCGTTTATGGTTGTAGGGGGTGGGCTATTTATAGCCACTTGGCAACCCGACCTGATTTGTCCGAAATGACCCTGGGTCACTAAGGAACTGACACGTGTCTCAACGGTCAGATTTCAAACTCTCATGGCAACTTCACTTGGGCTACAAGCAAAGCTGACTTGTCCGGCTCTGGACAAGATTCGCTCTCATTGTCTTCACTCGAAGACATAGGTTTTTGGTTTAGGCATCACTTCAGTCATTCTGACTGGTTCTCCTGGACCCCACTTAACAGTACGGTGGTTCCTATGACTCAACACAAAAAAAAGAACTACGAAAGATCTAAGTCTTCGAGCTCCATAGGCTTCATAACGTGTCTTCTTTTGTCATAGTCTTCAATGTGAATATCTTCATATACCACCTTTGGCTTCAATGTCTTCATACATTTTTAGGGGTCATCTCTGGTAGTAAAACCGAATCAATGAGGGACTTCTACATGTGTTATCCTGCAATTCTCACAAACACATTAGTCCCTTAACTAGGTTTGTCGTCAATACTCCAAAACCAACTAGGGGTGGCACTAGATGCACTTACACTTCCCCCTAGATGGGAGGAGAGTTCCCCCTCTGGTCCATGGCCTCCATGGCGGCGGAGGGGCGGGATCCCCTCCGAGATTGGATCTCCCTCTCTGTTCTCTTATGTTTCGCATTCCTCGGATCTGGCTGAAAACCGTTTCTTATATTCCGTGAGATCCGTAACTCCGATTGCGCTGAGATTTTAACACGATTTTTTTCTGGATATAAGCTTTCTTGCATCCGAAGTAGAGCGCCAACCGACGTATGAGGTGAGCACAACCCGCCACCACGAGCCTGGCTCCAGGGTCGCGCCCTGGTGTCTTGTGGGCTGTGTGGGCCTCCGTTTGCGTTGATTCCAAGTCCCAAAAATTACATATAATCCAAAATAATTCTCCGTAAAATTTTATTGAATTTGGACTTCGTTTGATATGAATTTTCTGCGAGACAAAAAAACATGCAAAAAACAGGAACTGACACTGGACACTTGATCAATAGGTTAGTCCAATAAATCATATAAAAAATTGCCAAAAATATGTGAAAGTTGTATAATATTGACATAAAACAATCAAAAATTACAGATACGACGGAGACATATCATCTAGCCAGGATGAAATTACCACCATGCTTTCATGGGATGATGATGATATTATCTCGGCCTTCGAGCCCCGGCCTCGATGCTGCAGGGCTCGAAGCCCACAGCCTTCAAGGCCGGTTCCTGGTAGATCTACAACTTGATAGACGGCTTGAAGAGCTGCTCGAGGAAGAAAATTTTGGGTACATGGTCACGTTGCACCCATCTTGGCTAGTACATCGATCGCTGCATTGTTGCCATGTTTAAGAGTGGAACTCCAGTCTGTCGAACCAACCTCACATATGTTGTGCTGCCTCCTAATATGCCGTATCCACGTGTCCTTGGCGTTGAAATCTCGATTAATCTGGATATAGCAAGGTTGAAATCACCATGCACCTCGAGCCTTTGGATACCCATGGTCATGACCATGTGAAGGTCATGTAGGAGAGTTTCGTAGTTAGCAACATTATTGAAGTATGTATATGAAATCTGCAGCACATACCGCATCTTATCGCCTGTTGGAGATGTCAGGACTACCCCGGCCCCAGTTTTTCCAACATCTTAGATCCATCGAAGTACATCGTCTAGTGCTTGTAGTCAATGGTATCTCCAGTCCACCAGAGTTACAAGTCCCAAACTTGACATTAGTACTCGCATTTTTCTATATTTATTTCAGACCTTCCGGCGATGTGCATTCAGTTGGAGAAGACGTTCCCGTCGACTACGAAGGCGTCTGTTACGACTTGGTCAATCTTAAGATGATGTGCCGGCTCAGTCTCTCAGAGGTGCTCATAGAGGTAGGTAGGGCTGGAAAAAAAAGCTCGAAGCTCGCGAGCTAAACGAGTAGCTCGTGACTCGGCTCGAATCGACTCGAACTCGAAGAATAACGAGCCGAGCCGAGCTTTAGTTTAAGATCATTTACACACCAACTAAAACGAGCCGATCTCACGAGTACTCGGGTAACTCATTAAGCTTGGTAAAAATCAATATTTTTTAGGGATAATAAAATACAGCCGCTAAAGACCTTGCATCCTAGCACAAGGCCCAGCCGCTCAAGGCCGAGCCACCTAGGAGACTCACACGTACAAGATCACATATGCACATGCTAAATTCTCAATTAATCTTTTTATCGTATTTGTAAGGTCTAATGTTCATATCTTTAACGAGCTTAACAAGCTAAACAAGCCAGCTCGCGAGTTATACGAGTCGAGCCAATCTTGGATTTGAGATCGTTATAATAACAAGTCGAGTCGAGCTAGCTCATTAATGAAACAAGCTCTAGCGAGTCGAGTCGAGCTGGCTTGACTCGGCTCGAATTCCACCCCTAGAGGTAAGGTATGCGTTCGTGCGTTCATAGGGGTGAGTGTATGTGCGTGTGTGTGAGCGACTTCGATTGTACTATGTTAAAAAAAACCAAGATTTGTCTTTTTTTGTGTAGCTCTCATTTTAACATATTTTGACCTGGAAATGTGCACATGTGTACATTATGTATTTAGGTATATGTGTATTTTTTCTGAATTTTTTGAAACTGAGAAGTTTGAATTTTGAAGTTTTGAAATTAAGGCCTTCATGGAGCTCGGCCGCGTTTGACATTTTTGATACGACATTACTCATTTTGTTCCGAAACTTTAGAGTATTATGCTATATCATGTATGTTGCCAAAAAGTTTCAAAAATATTTGACTATTTTTGAGTCATTTTTTCAATTCGAGTGCGCTCTCACCCAGGTCCACCGTTGTATTTTGGGGTATCTTCTATATCTAAATAGTTAGCCCCCACTAACCTATTTCTCTCAACATGCAAGCATGACACCTCATCAAGCAACATGCATTAGAAAAGACCCACTTCAACATTCAATGAGTCATAGGAAAAGATTAACTTCAACATGCAAACATGCATGATATATTTAATAAATATTTTGTAAAAATACAATAATCAAACACAAATAACAATATGTATTTTTAGTTTTAGCTCACATATTATTTCTCTGAATATTCTTATTTCTATAATATTATTAATATCTTAGAAATGTATTGCAAAATATTCCCGCAACAACGTGTGGGGCATCGTCTAGTTTATGTCTTAACATGGGTGTCAATTTGGCAATAGACATTGCAATACACAAGTCATCAATGTGTATTTACCATGTCGATTTTTGTTTAATTGTTCGAATTACTTACCACATTTGTCACGTGGTTATTATGTCGTTTTTATCACGTGTTTCCTCTGCAAGATCTGTTATAAACCGATGAAACCCTGTAGTAATTGGATGCGTACGTATTTTTCTAGTGTACAGGACAGAAGAGTTATCGTAGTACCATTATTTGAAAAGAAAGAAAAAAGACCACGCCCGCTTTTCCTTCGCTCCTGGACGCTATCATGTGACGGATGTCTCTCCTAGCGTGCTAGCTCCTCCTTGTCTCCTTTGTGAAAGAGGTCGTACCAATCATTCGGCTGTTAGTAGTACGTAGCACAGTATACTTGATAGTAGTAAAAGATTGAGAGCTATAATTACAAATCATAAGCACTTGGTAATAAGGAGGGGCTTGCATGCATGTGAAATTACAATCATGAAAAACCCACAGCCAATCATATAACAGTACGTATATATACTAGCACCATCATCGTCCCCTTCCCTAGTGGGATCACAAAGTTTTCCCTTTCGAGGCCGTGGAGTGCAGTACAAAGCTGATTATTGGCAGGGGCAACGTGCCGGCCGCGTACACCGGCCATGCCAGCGGCTTTGCGTGCACCGCCCTCCGGAAAGCTGAAACCCGACCCGACCATAAATCATTTGGTAGTTCTTCCAGTGATGCCCCAAAGTCTTCATCTACAGTAGCGTGCATGGTTATTCATCCTACTGTAGTCTGGCTCCAAGCTAGATACCCCCTGATCCCGCCAAAAAGAAAGCTATTCAACACAGCCACGTCCTGTTCAGAAAACACGGGCACGTGCATGCACGGATGGACCGTATATATCGCGGCTGTCGCCTCCAGAAACGGACACCGAGAGGTGCCTAAACAGCTCCGTGGAAGAGCAATTAATCCAGCACGACGGACGGACGGAGTAATTGGAGAAGGGAGACCACCTGAGAATTCATGGGGACGGGGCCTCCTCACCGTAGCTGGCACCGGCATGCCGACGTGAGAATTCATGGGTAACATGGCAAATGAAGCAGCCAGCCCAGGCAACAAGTCAAACTAGGGAATGTCATTTGGCAAAGCCATGCTTGGCCGACCCACTTGGACAAGCACCCAGCTCCGGGCTGGTTCGGACGCCGCGGAGCCGCTCGGGCCGCTGCGCATGTACCTCGAGCCACCACTCGCCTTGTGCGGCGACAGAGGGGACACATGCCGTGGGCATTCGCCAGACACGTCGTCGCTGCCGAATCCAAGCCGGAGTGGCGGTGAAGGCGCCCGACTGCTGGATCCATGCCTGGGCAGCCCCGACGCGAAGCTCGGATCTTGATCTGGGACCGACGGAGGAACAACTATCTCGTCCTCGTTCAAGTAAGCGACGATTTTCAGGTCGGCCCCGTTCTAAGGTTGAGAGTAGGGAGCCCGATTGAAGATACTCTGAGACATCCCTCCAAGCTTGGGGGCACAGGTAAGCCACCCGGACCCTCTAGCTCTAGGTTAAGAATTGAACTCATCGTAAACCGCAAAAACGAAAAATGGCGTAGCCGAAGAACAAGAGAAGAGCAATCGACATTGGATCAGATGAAAGAGAAGGCACGAGTGTTGCACAATAAGCTAGTTGTTGCTAGCAGTCTAGCGTCAGAGTAGCTGTTTTTCTTCAGTTAAAAGTTCAGTTAGCATGTTTCGTCAGTTTCGTCAGGTTAGTTAGATGCTAGCTCCCACGAGACGCGGTCTGTGTGATCCGTGGAGAGTTTGTAGGCGTCGTGGACCAGGTGCTCGATCGTGGGATGGCACGATTCAGTAGGAGCGCTGGAGCCGCGGCACGATCGTTTTCTATAAGGAATAAAAGGGGAGGAAAGCTGAAAAGCAGCAGGCATTACGCTGCGCAAAACTCTCCAGTGTTCAACTAACCAGCGAATACAGAGAGAGGGGCGACAAGTGGTATCAGAGCCATGTCGAGGACGTCGGCGGCCGTGACGAGGACGCCCGCTGGCGGTGCAGGCCGATCGGAGACGCCACCACGCATACGCGCGCCGTCATAGGACCGCGGACGGACTCGTCGCCGAGGCGACGTGGTGGCTCAGCAGTCGGTGCAGCCGGCGCCCGCGACGGGCGCGCTGCCGGCGCTGACGCGCACCAACTACGCCGAGTGGGCTCTGCTTATGAAGGTCTACCTTCAGGCCCACGGCTGGTGGGGCGCGGTCTCTCACGGCGACGTCTCCTACTACCACGAGCGGAATGCGATGATCACCATCCTGCGCAGCCTCCCCTCGGACGTGCTGCTCGCCGTGGGGGAGAAGGAGACAGCCAAGGAGGCATGGGACGCCATCGCCACGCAGCGTCTTGGAGCCACGCGCGTGCGCGAGGCCAACGCGTAGAAGGTGCGGCGTGATTTCGAGGGGATCACCTTCCGCGACGGGGAGACCATCGACGACTTCTCGCTCCGTCTCTCCAGCATCGTCGCCGCCCTGCGCTCTCTCGGCGACACGGTGGAAGAATCAAAGGTAGTCGTCAAGTTCCTGCGTGTTGTCCCGCCCTAGTTCGCGCAGGTGGCAATCGCGATCGAGACGCTGCTGGACATCAGCACACTCTCCCTGGACGAGGTCACCGGCAAGCTACGCGTCGTTCAGGACCGACTCGATGATGCGCACGGCGGCAACGACAGCCAGGGGGGCGGCTGCTCCTCACCTGGGAGGAGTGGCAGGCCCGCCAACAGCAACCCCGCGCTCCAGGGCCTCCCTCAGGCGGCAGCAACAACCGCCGAAGAGGCGGAGGCCGCGGCCGAGGCAGTGGCCGCGGAGGCGGGTGCGGCGGCGGCCGCGGCAGTGACTACCCCGACAAGAGCGGCGGGGACAAGGAAAAATGCAGGTACTGCGGTATAAAAGGGCACTGGGCCCGAGAATGCAAGAAGAAGAAAAGGGAGGAGGATGCTCTCCTGGCCCAGGCGGATGAGGAGGGCGATCCCGAGCTGCTGCTTGCCGAGGTCATCGAGCTCACGCACCCCGTGCAATCGCTAGAGATGGTTGCAGACCGCCCTGATGCACCGCGCGCTACAGTCTTCCTCAACGAAGAACAGGCACACGTCACTCCAGCAGCCGAGGACGCAACCGTCGACGCGATGTGGTACCTGGACACTGGAGCGTCCAATCACATGACCGGCGACCGCACGGCCTTCACCGACTTGGACACGGCCATCACTGGAACCGTGCGTTTCAGAGACGGGTCAGCGGTGCAGATCGAGGGGCGCGGCACGACGGGGGAGCGCAGCGCGCGCTCCTGGAGGTGTACTACATCCCCAGGCTCAAGAGCAGCATCGTGAGCCTTGGGCAGCTCGACGAGAACGGCTGCGACATCAACGTGCGCCATGGCATCCTCACCATACACGACCGGCGCGGCGCTCTCATCCTCAAGGTAAAACGATCTCAAAATCGTTTGTACAAGTTGCATTTCCGCCCTATTCGCCCGGCTTGTCTTGCCGCGCACACGGACAACGTGTCATGGCGCTGGCGGAGATGCCTCTCGACCTCGTACACGCGGATTTGTGTGGGGCGATCACGCCGGCGACGCCAGGCGGACGGCGAACTTCCTCCTTCTCGTCGACGACCATAGCCGGTACATGTGGCTCACCTTGCTGTCACGCAAGGAGGAGGCCGCCACGGCGATCAAGAACTTCCAGGCGCGTGCGGAGGCGAAAGCGCGGCGCAAGCTAGGGACGTTGCACACGGACCGCGGCGAGGAATTCACGTCCGTGGCGCTGGCGGAACACTTCGCGTCCGCTGGCGTCCAGCGCCACCTGACAGCGCCGTACTCCCCGCAGCAGAACGGCGTGGTGGAGAGGCGCAACCAGACGGTGGTGGGCATGGCAAGAAGCATGATGAAGGCCAAAGGAATGCCAGATCACTTCTGGGGAGAAGCGGTGACCACGGCCGTGTATCTCCTGAACCGCGCGTTCACTCGAAGCGTGGACGGCGCGACTCCATACGAGGCCTGGCACGGCAAGAAGCCGGAGGTGAGTCATCTAGGCGTATTTGGGTGTGTGGCTCATGTCAAGAGCGCGCGGCCAAACCTCAAGAAGCTGGACGACCGGAGCACGCCCATGGTGCTCATCGGATACGAGCCTGGCACCAAGGCGTACAGGGTCTACGACCCGGCGAGCTGGCGCGTGCACATATCGCGCGACGTCGTGTTCGACGAGAACGCGAGCTGGGACTGGAGCAGCGAGACGGCGAGCACGGGCGGCACGTTCGTCGTCGACTTCGCAACATACGACCCAGGGGAGGACAGCGCTGCTCCAACCGTCTCACCGTCAACGCCAACACTTGGAACAACCACAACGGCAGCTGTGCCGGCCACGACGACGCCCACCTCCGCCGCGGCTGCAACAGGAACACCAGCGTCGAGGAGCGCATCTGTAAGTGCATCTAGTGCCACCCCTAGTTGGTTTTGGAGTATTGACGACAAACCTAGTTGAGGGACTAATGTGTTTGTGAGAATTGCAGGATAACACAGGTAGAAGTCCCTCATTGATTCGGTTTTACTACCAGAGATGACCCCTAAAAATGTATGAAGACATTGAAGCCAAAGGTGGTATATGAAGATATTCACATTGAAGACTATGACAAAAGAAGACACGTTATGAAGCCTATGGAGCTCGAAGACTTAGATCTTTCGTAGTTCTTTTTCTTTTGTGTTGAGTCATAGGAACCACCGTACTGTTAAGTGGGGTCCAGGAGAACCAGTCAGAATGACTGAAGTGATGCCTAAACCAAAAACCTATGTCTTCGAGTGAAGACAATGAGAGTGAATCTTGTCTAGAGCCGGACAAGTCAGCTTTGCTTGTAGCCCAAGTAAAGTTGCCATGAGAGTATGAAATCTGACCGTTGAGACACGTGTCAGTTCCTTAGTGACCTAGGGTCATTTCGGACAAATCAGGTCGGGTTGCCAAGTGGCTATAAATAGCCCACCCCCTACAACCATAAACGGTTGGCTGCTCAGATTTTAGTGCACGGTTTTTGTCGTTTGAGAGCAACCCACCTCGAAGCCTTTGAGAGAAAATTCCTAGCGAGGAGAAAAGCCCTAACCACCCAGAGCCAGAGAACATTGGGCATCACTTAAGTCTTCTTGTCTGTGTGATCTGAAGACTTATTACACTTGAGGACTGTGAATCCTCCAGACGGTTAGGCGTCGCGTTCAGAGCATCCAAGAGACATTGTGGATTGCCAGTGAACAAAGTCTGTGAAGGTTTGGGAGTCTACCTTGAAGACTTACCAGAGTGATTGGGCGAGGACTATGTGACCTTAGCTCAAGGAGAATACGGTGAGGACTTGGTGTCCTAAGCTGCGTGTTCAGGACCGGGTGTCCAGGACTGTGTGTCCTGAGGTTTAAATACCTAGCCGCTCCAACCAGATGTACAGTTGTCACAGCAACTGGAACTGGTCCAACACATCATTGTCTTCAACGAGTCACCGGTTTCATCTTCACTTCCTTTTTCTTACTGTTACTCATTGTGAAGCCATTGCATGCTTGCTATATCTTTTGTCTTCACAACGTGAATGTATGATCTGTTTGGCTTCATAACTTCTTCCTACCTGATCCTTATTACACTGCAGCTGTTTGTCTTTGTGCTTTCACTCTATTGAATACTTGACCATGGCTTGCCTAGTATAATCTAACTTCCGCTGCATAGTAATAGGCAAAATCTTCGCTGTTTGTCTTCATAACTCCCACATTTTGAAGACTTTCATAAAAATCGCCTATTCACCCCCCTCTAGTCGATATAACACACTTTCAATTGGTATCAGAGCGAGGTGCTCCCTTGTTCTGTGTGATTCGGTTTAACCACCTGGAGTGTTAGCTATGTCGACTGCAGGGATAATCAAAGTCTCCGATGCGTGCCCCGTCTTTGATGGAACTGAATATCCCTACTGGAAGAATAAGATGCGCATGCATCTTGAAGCCAATGACGTCGACCTATGGTATGTCGTCGAGAACGGCGTTCCCAAGGCTGGAGAAGGTGTCACTGCTGCTGATGTCAAGAAGTTCACTCAACTGGACTCTACTGCCAAAAATATCATCTATGGTCATCTGACAAAAGGACAGTATGGTCGTGTGAGTGCCTTAAAGACATCCAAGCTGGTCTGGGACTGGCTCTCCAAGGTCAATGAAGGCATCTCAACCCAGAGAGATCAAAGAATCAGTGTTCTTCGCAACCTCTTCAACCGCTTCAAGCGAAATGACAATGAGAATGTCCAGCACACATTTGACCGGCTCACTGACATCACAAATGAACTTCAAGCCCTCGGCGCCACTGAGATCACCAAAAATGAAATCGTCAAGACGCTGCTGAGATCACTTGATAGTTCGTTTGACATCCTAGCCCTGATGATTCAAGAACGTCCTGATTTCAAGACACTCGATCCGTCTGACATACTTGAGAGGCTCAACACACATGAGTTCCAGCTTTCTGAGAAAAGAGATATCTACGGTCCAAACTATGGGCGAACTCGTGCCTTGAAGGCAAAAGCTATTTCCTCATCTGAAGAAGAATCTAACAGCAATTCTGATAATCCTGAAGACATTGGAAGGGAACTTGCAATGCTAGTGAAGAAGTTCCAAAAATTCACCAAGAAGAAAGGCTTCAGAAAATCTTCACGATCAAGCTCAAGGAATGATGAAGCTTTTGCTCATGACTACAAGAAGAAAACATGTCACAAGTGCAAGAAAACTGGACACTTCATCTCTGAGTGTCCACAGTGGGACAATGAGAACAGAAGGAAGAAGAAGAGCAAGGAATATGATTCTGACGACAAGAAGAAGAAGAAATGCTCAAAGTCTTCTTCCAAGTCTTCCTCAAAGTCTTCATCACACAAGAAGAGCTCATCTGGCAAGGCACGTGCGTTTGTTGGCAAGGAAATGGATTCAGAGGAGGAGTCTGCTTTTGAGGAGGCAGAGGTGGAATCTGAGGAGGAGTCTGATTCTGGCATTGCGAGTCTGGCTACAGCATACGTCGCCAAGTCCATCTTCAACACTGAAGACAATGACTTCATCACCGACACTGATGCAAATGACAAGAACGACTCCACTCCTACCTACTGCTTCATGGCACGTGGTGCCAAGGTAAACACACGCACTACTCGCTATCAAACATCTAGTGACGATGACTCTGACTGTGATTCAAAACCCAGCTACAAAACACTTGCTAAAATTGCAACTGGACAACAGAAAGCTATGGAACATATTCAAAAACTGTTAGACAGAAGCGATGATCTGTTGGGTGCTGAAATGACTCGATCTGAATCCTTAATTGAAGACATAAAAAATCTTCATGTTAAGTATCAGGAACTTGAAGATCGTCTTGATACTCTCTCAACAACTCATGAAAAGCTTTCCTATGATTATCTTCAAAGGAAGCAAGAACTTGAGAAATTGAGAGCGGCTCATGAAGATCTTCAAAAGGAAAACGAATCACTTCGCGCCGAACAGATCAGTTCTGCTCAGGAAGGATTTGAACCACCATGTCTTAAATGCATTGAGCGTGATAATGCTACTTCTGTTGCTAAATGTTCCACTGCTACTGCTGTTGCAATATCTTCAACTGTTGATGTGGTAACTAACCCCTCTGCTGAGGATACCACTTCTATTGCTGATGAGAATGCTAGGTTGAAGACATTGCTTGAAACAGGGATGTACAAAAGTCTTAAAGGACATCAGACATTATGTGATGTCCTCAAGAAGCAGATTCTGAACCGAAACCCTAGGAAAGAAGGTGTTGGGTTCGTAAGGAAAATAAATGCAGATGGCTCTTACTGGAAACCTGAGCAGTACCCCAAAACCACATGGGTTGCTGCAAAGGAAACTTCAGCAGATCCATCCAATTTATCTGGCTTCACATGTGCTAACCCCATTATTATTGATGAATCCTTTGATGCAAACTATAAATTGTTTAAGAATCAGAATGATGAAGTGTTTGCCAGGTACATTGGTACTAACTGCAGGAATGGACCGCCTATGAAGAAGATCTGGGTTCCGAAAAAGTGTCTGGAAAATCTTCCTGTGAATGTCTTCATGACACCTCACTTGAAGAAGACAAACCTCAGACCAAAGGCTTCATACGGTCCAAAGGCTTCATACAAACAGAGGACTCACCTGAGTCACACTAACGCAAATGTTTTGCAGGGAAACCATACTCAGGCATATGAATATGAGAGCGGTTCATCGAACCGTCATGTTCATATGACCAAAAATTATTCTGCTTATTCCTATGAGTATTATTGTCCACCTGCAAGACTGTTTGCTAAGGCTTCAAAGCCAAAATTCTCAGATGCTGCACTTAGACTTATTGCTTCTAAGTCACCCTTGAAGATGTGGGTGGTTAAAAAAGCTTAACTCTCTTTTGCAGGGAAAGGTCTCCAGCAGAAAAACAAAATCTTCTGACGCTATTGCTGGGGACCTTAAAAATCTTGTAGGGCGCAAGATAAAATGCCCGAATGGCATCATTATGTACTTCGTTCCTGAATCGCATGCTACTCTCCCTATTAGTCCTAATCTGGATCTAAGTTTTCATAACCCACTGGTTCGTCAAATGTTTTTGCTTCACAATTCTCTTCGTGAAGCCTATCCCCCTAACTGCACTGTAGGGTACGACACCAGCATCTTCAAAGTCTTCAGAATGGATTATTGACAGTGGGTGTACAAATCACATGACTGGCAAAAGAAGCCTTCTTATGGACTCAACCTTACGTCCATCCGACAAGAGCCACATCACATTTGCTGACACTGGTAAAAGTAAGGTATTGGGTCTAGGTAGAGTTGCAATCTCAAAGGATCAACACATGGATAAAGTCATGCTTGTTGAATCCCTTGGCTTCAACTTAATGTCTGTCTCAATGCTTTGCGATTTGAACATGATCGTAATGTTTGGAAAATATCGTTGCCTAGTACTAATGGAATCTGACAAGTCTCTAGTGTTTGAAGGGTATCGAAAAGATGATATGTACGTGGTAGATTTCTCAGCAGGGCCACAACTTGCAGTATGTCTTCTTGCAAAAGCTTCAGAATGCTGGCTTTGGTATCGGAGGCTTGGGCATGCTGGCATGAGGAACCTCCACACCCTTGCGAAGAAGAAGCATGTCATAGGCATCGAGGGCGTCAAGTTCAAGAAAGATCACTTATGCGGTGCCTGTGAAGTAGGGAAGATGACAAGGGCAAAACATCCTTCAAAGACAATCATGACTACTACTCAACCCTTCGAACTGCTCCACATGGATCTTTTCGGCCCCACTCACTATACTACTACTGCTTGCCTCTATGGCTTCGTCATTGTTGATGATTACTCTAGATATACTTGGGTGCACATAATCCTTTACAAGATTGAAGTGCAGGATGTCTTCAGACGCTTCGCCAATCGTGCTATGAACAATTTTGGCGCCAAGATCAAACACATCAGAAGTGACAATGGCACTGAATTCAAGAACACTGGCCTTGATACATATCTTGATACCTTGGGCATAACACATGAATTCTCAGCTCCGTACACGCCACAGCAGAATGGCATCGTCGAACGCAAGAACAGAACACTCATTGAGATGGCCAGAACAATGCTAGATGAATACAAGACTCCAAGAAAATTCTGGAGTGAAGCCATTGACACTGCATGCCATACAATCAATCGTGTTTATCTTCACAAGCTTCTGAACAAGACATCTTATGAACTCCTAACTGGCAAGAAGCCAAATGTCAGTTACTTCAGAGTATTTGGCGCAAGGTGCTGGATCAAGGACCCACACCACACCTGAAAGTTTGCACCAAAAGCACATGAGGGCTTTATGCTTGGATATGGAAAGGATTCGCACTCCTACAGAGTCTTCAATCTCTTTCATTACAAAGTGGTTGAAACAATGGATGTGCGGTTCGATGAGACAAATGGTTCACAAAGAGAGCAACTACCAAATGTGCTAGATGAGATTCCAGCTAGTGAATCAATCAAGCTAATGGGAACTGGAGAGATTATACCTTCTGAAGCTCATCTTGAAGAAGAACTTATCATCTCAGCACCTGATCAACATGAAGACAATGCTCAGCCTGAAGACATTCCTCCCAACAACAACACAGATCAGCAAGAGCAAAGTCTTCGCCCTGTACATCCTCGTGTTGCCAATGAAGTGCAGATTGACAGAATAATTGACATCATCAATGCACCTGGTCCACTCACTCGTTCAAGGGCAACTCAGCTAGCAAATTTCTGTGGGCACTTCACATTCGTCTCAATATCAGAACCCAAAAAAGTTGAAGAAGCCTTCATGGAACCTGAATGGATTCAAGCTATGCAAGAAGAGCTTCAATAGTTTGAGCTGAATAATGTATGAGAATTGGTTAAGCGTCCTGATCCACGGAAGCACAACATAATAGGCACCAAATGGATATACCGCAACAAACAAGATGAGCATGGTCAAGTTGTCAGAAACAAAGCTCGTCTCGTTGCTCAAGGATATACTCAAGTGGAAGGCATTGACTTCGATGAAACATTTGCTCCCGTGGCTAGGCTTGAAGCCATACGCATTCTGCTGGCCTATGCAAATCATCATAACATACTTCTATATCAGATGGATGTGAAAAGTGCCTTTCTCAATGGCAAGATTGAAGAAGAAGTGTATGTTGCACAACCGCCTGGCTTCGAAAATCTAAAACATCCTGACATGGTATACAAGCTCAACAAGGCACTGTATGGCCTCAAACAAGCCCCTAGGGCCTGGTATGACACACTCAAATACTTCCTGAAGAGCAAAGGCTTCATACCTGGTTCCCTGGATCCCACTCTTTTCACGAAGACATATGATGGTGAACTGTTTGTGTGCCAAATATATGTGGATGACATTATCTTCGGCTGCACCAATCAGAAGTACAGTGAAGAGTTTGGATATATGATGCAAGAGCAATATCAGATGTCCATGATGGGGGAGCTGAAGTTCTTCCTTGGTCTTCAAATACGACAACAACGCAATGGCATCTTCATATCTCAAGAGAAGTATCTCAAAGATTGCCTGAAGAAGTTCGGTATGCAAGACTCCAAAGGCTTCACAACACCAATGCTAGCCAAACATCATCTAGGTCCTGACGACAATGGTAAAGAGTTCGATCAAAAGGTATACCGCTCCATGATTGGTTCTTTGCTTTATTTATGTGCATCTAGGCCAGATATTATGCTTAGTGTTTGCATGTGTGCTCGATTTCAAGCGGCACCAAAGGAGTCACATCACTTAGCTGTGAAGCGAATTCTTCGATATTTGGCTCACACCCCAACTCTAGGATTATGGTATCCAAAGGGCTCAGAGTTTGATTTGGTTGGATTTTCGGATGCTGATTATGCTGGTGACAAAGTTGATCGCAAGTCTACATCAGGCACATGTCACTTTCTGGGACGATCACTTGTATGTTGGCCTTCAAAGAAGCAGAACTGTGTATCTCTCTCCACTGCTGAATCTGAATACATTGCTACTGGATCTTGCTGCGCTCAGCTTCTGTGGATGAAGCAAACACTCAAGGATTATGGCATTCATCTGAAGCAAGTACCACTTTACTGCGATAACGAAAGTGCCATCAAGATTGCCAACAACCCAGTTCAGCACTCGAAGACAAAGCACATTGAAATTCGTCATCACTTTCTTAGAGATCATGTTGTGAAGGAAGACATTGATATCATACACGTCAACACTGAAGAACAATTGGCAGATATCTTCACCAAGCCCTTGGATGAGAAGAGATTTTGCAAGTTACGGTGTGAGCTAAATATCCTGGAATCCTTAAATGTCCTGTGATCAGGCACACATCCTAACACTTATGCATATGATGACTTAGATGTGCAACACACAAAGTAAAGTATATCTTCAATCAGTGAAGACATACATTCTAAGTGTGAATACATTAATGTGGAATTTGACTTCGGAGCGCCACGATAATTGTGCGCCGTGTCTGGGTCTAATACTTCCTATACGGTGGGTAACGCCACCACCAAACGTTCTATTTTGAAGTGTTTCACTCATGGCATTACCTTGCAATATCTTCACATTTGGTTTGGCTTCGAACTCAACATGTCTTCATGATTATCTTCACTACGTTGATTATATAGATGTATACATACTAGTGTTTTGTCCTCTATAGCATTCACTTATAGCTATGTCTTCTTGGTTGAATCTTTTGAACTAAGTGAATGTGATCGGACCCTAATCTCTCTATGCTTTCTATCTCAAATTCTATCTCTCCAAGTCATATGCATTCTATTGAAACTGTCGAATGTCTTCACTGCGTCCTTGTCAGCAGAAGATATAGAGACAACCATAAAGTCCATTTTCAATGCTCATTCCTCCACATAAAATCCAGAGAAGCAGGAACGACCGCCCGACAATCCAGGCATGCGTGGGACGTGGAACAAACCCCAAATTTCCGCAAACAGGCCACACGTCCCTCAGATGCGAATCGCCAGGGGCACCTGTGTAATAGCACAGTGCCGCCCCTGTGCCTATAAATTCACACTTACCACGGTCATTATCTCCTTCTTCCACCCCTCGCACAAACCCTAGCGCCACTGCTAGCTCTCGACGACGCCGGCGACGAAGCGCTTCGCTGCCGCAACCTCTCCGACGCCGTCCTCACGCCGACCGCGGACATCGTTCTCTCCGCCGTCGCCGTAGGTGTCTTCCGTCGCCAAGTTAGGGCACGGAGGACTGAACTGCTCGGCATCATCTCCCACTTCCGTCTAGCAGTTCCAAGTGTGGTAAATAAAACTTCTTTTTACAGCCCCTTTTGATCTCATGGTTCTGTCACTTTCTACCATAAGAAGTTTATCTTCACACAAGTTAGATCTCTCAATCTGCATCTCATAACATGCCTAGTATATTCACTTGTGCTTCATGAAGTAGTTAGATTCCTCACTTGTACTGATATGTGGGTTCGTACAAATCTGGAACCAACTTCTTATCTATGAGTGAATGTCTTCGCACGATGAGGTCAATGTCCTCTAAACTGATTAATCTTCAAAACCTTCTGAGAATGCATATGACCTCTTCCCCTTCCGTCGCACCTTAATGCTGTCACAGGTACATGTCCGTGGGAGAATCCTTCGGTTCTCATAGTCTGCATTCATTTGCAGAATTCCTACAACATCACATAAATTCTCCTGAAGCCAGTTCTTGTTGGTCCAGCAAAAGAAAGCCTTTGAAGCCTTTGAAAGTTTTGAAGCCTTTCAAGTTAAAGTTTATGGCTTCAGAAGCAGCAGCAAGGAAGGGGGGCAGACAGCGACATGAAGGAACTTCCAAAGATTTGCCTGAAGACCTGGCAGAAATGTATAAAACAGATCCTGAAGAGAATTATGGGCAGCGCAAGACCCGAATCCAATGGATTCGACGCTATTGGGCTGAACAATGGTTCAAATACCGCTTCACAACCCAAGAGTATGCTGAGAAAAGTGCCATCAAAAGACCGTGAGGAGACATCTTATACAAAAACCTTGTACCCAGGTCCAGAGATGAAGCTATTGCCCAAAGCTTCTATCCATGCATGGTTCGTGGGCCACAGCCTGATGATGCACATCCGTCGTCACTACTCTGGTGTCGTGACGACAATCTATTCAAGCGCAACTTCCAGTTTGCCCAACAATCAGCAAAGCAGAACAAGAAGAAGTTGGGGTTAGACTTCAACCCTGGTCCCTCAGCACCAAGGGCAGATGGCACACGCTACGCAGAACCCAATATCATCGGTCCGTATGCCAATCTTGAGGGCCTCATCACCCGCATCTTAGTTCAAGGGACTGCCGTGAATGACCCTCCAGCTGACTCTGAGTCTGATGAAGCTCCTGCTGTACCGAAGCCAAAGCAGTCGAAGAAGCCAAAAGCTCAAAGCCAGCCCCTTCATCAAAAATCTCAAGGGCGAAGCCATTGGCAATTGCACCTCCTGAAGACAGTGTGCAGTCTGAAGACGTATCCCGCGTCTCCAAGCCCCAGAAGGCCAAGGTGCCTCAGCCACACACCGGCAAAGAGCTCACAGCTGCTGCCATTCTGCGCAGTGAAGCCATTGATCTGTCAAGTGATGAAGATCTTGGAGATGACGCTCTAGAGCAGCTCATCAAGAGCAAAGAAGAAGCTGAAATCTTCAACAATTTGCCTCTCTTTGATGTCGCCATCATCCACAACTTCATCGACAAATGGTTTGCCACACCAAACATCAGCTTCGAAGATCTGCAGCTGCCTGTTGGCCTCAGCGTCGCCTTCCAAGGCGTAATTGCTTCAGAACTTGCCATTGCCCAGCGCATTGTTGAACTGAAGCAGAAAATTGATCATGAAAAGGCTCAGTTCAAGAAGAATATGGCCAAGCTCAGCGTGCAAGAAGTGAAGAGCTTCAAGACCATGTTGCATGAGCTCAAGGAAAATTTTCTGAAGAAGCGTGCAGAAGCTCAGGGCTCACGTGAGCGGATGAAGTCTCTGGCTGAAAGATGTGTACAAGCCTACAATGAGGCTGAGAAGCGCAAGGCACTTGGGCGTCCTGGCATCGACCCCAAGATGGCCGCGAAGAAGAAGAAGAAGCCTGCTATGGCTGAACCAGAGGCACCTAGGCAAGAAGCAGTTCCAATTATCTTCCCAACTGCAACGACTAGCTCGAAGCCAAAGAGCCGGTCAATAGCTTCAGAGCTCAAGAAGACAAGAACTGCTGAGGCTGAAGCCAGGAAGAGGAAAAGCTCTGAAGCCTCTCCTACTGCCCCCAGCAAGAAGAAGCGAAAGATCAAAAAATCTCGGGCTGCTCCCACAGAGCCCTTGATAGTTGAACCTATATCTATGGTTCACCCCAACGCAGAACGACAACTGACAGTTCATGAGCCTGCTTCCACAGAGGCTCCTGAAGCTGAAGACATACCAGCAGCCGACCCCATTGCTGCTGAAGACATTGGTCATTAGGACAATGTACAAGATGATGCAGCCCTTCCTCAGTATGAACAAAGCGAGCTCATCAGCATTGGTCGTCCTCTGACGCCAATTGCACAAGATGTGTCATGGGCGGATCACCCTCAAGAGGAAGAAGACAATGAGGCCCAGCCCACTCCAACCCCACAGGCGTCGTCTGCATTCCGCGGGCTTCGCAAAGGTCCAAGGCCTCAAGTTTATGCTGAAGACATTCCGGCTGCATCAGCCGCAGAAGACGCACCACAAGAGCCTACTCCTATGCTCCACCAAGAAGCAGTTCTCCAGGAGAACGTGCTTGTGAATGACCCTCCAGCTAGTCAAGCGGAGGCTGAAAATGTTGAGGCTGCCACAACCAACACTGAAACCAATGTGGAGCCCTCCCCACCAAAAGCTTCAGCAGACAGCAAAGCTACTGATCCAGACACTTCTATTCCCGAGTCTGCTGCAGGTCCTCAATTTGATTACCATGTTGAGCACATGCCTCATGTCCAGAAGCCAGTCCCAAGGCTGCCAAGGTTCCCAGGTCCTGCATCAGCACCTGGCTCCTTTGACATCAATAGCTTCAAGGTAGACAATACGTTCTTCAACATCTCCAAGAACCCCTATTCAAGGGAAAGGATTTCATCAGATAGGTTCTGGAGCTATCCTTAGCGCAGCTACTATTCATGCATCCTATACAACCAAGGTCGCATCTTCCCGCACAAGCGCCTTGATGTTGAAGCCATTGCTGGTCTGCCCTGCTTAGAGGAAGCGCTGGATTGCTTCAAGCAAGTGGATCTGCTGCAGTTTATAACTGATGAAGAGCACTGGAATGAAGAGATTCTGTTGTAATTCTATGCCACCCTACACATCAAAGGATACAATAGAGATCCGAAGACTTGGGCCCTGGAGTGGATGACCGGCAATGTCCATCACGAAGCCAATGCATTCGATATCATTGAGCTCACCGGCCTGCCCACTCCTGGCAAACTCTTTGAGGAAGGCTGTCCACTACACACTGAAGCTCTTGAGAGCATATTCCAAAGGCCTGAACCAAATATGAGTCAGATGCTCTCCATGATGAAGCCATTGCCCCACGATGCTCCTTATCCAACAGAGTTCTTCGTTGAAGACTTTGAGTACCTGCCCAGAACCATCTATCACATTATCCAGCGGACTCTCTGGCCTATTAAAGGGCACTCTCCAAATGCCAAGATCGAGGGTGCAATGAAGACTCTGATATTCTGTATCCTTCATGGCAAATGTTTCAACACACAGGATTTCTTCATACGCCAACTCGCTGCATCAGGCTCAGATCTGTTTGGTTTAAAGTTCTATGCTCCTTGGGTAATGAGACTGATCAAGCTTCACTCTGCGATCTCATATCAGCCCATAGCCCGCAACCATCGGATCTTCTTGCCAGATGTGGATACCTCTGCTGAAGCTATATATCCTGAGCCTGCCAAGCAACCTTTGAGTCTTCAGAATGCAGAACACCAGAGATTCACTCAAAACGATGAAGGTGTTGAAGCCATCTCCAGGGTGTATCCTTTGGCTGGCACTACACGTGCGCCACACCCTGCTTCAACTGAAGCCACTGATAGTGCAACTGCTTCCAGACCCAAGAAGCGTGCTCGTGTTCTCAATAACCGAGAGCTTCTTGTGGCCCTTCATCAAAAACAAGATAGGCATCACGACTGGCTAAAGCATCAGATGAAAAGCCTCTTGGTGGATGTTAATCGTCTTCGAAATCTTGCCACCAAGAATGCTTTCGTCACTCATGAAACCTGTCGTCGTACATGGAAAGGGCTATCAATGATGTGTACTGAAGCTAAACTTGAAGAGGATGGCTTCACTGAGCGATTCAAGTTTGACACCACACCTCCTAGAAGGGCTGTGATGCGCAACACACCATCACTTGAAGACTCTGAGTTTTCTTCATCTGCTGCCATAGTCACTGCCAGAATCATTGATGAAGAAGACGATGCTACATCACCACCACTTGCTTCAGCACCTCCAAGCTCTTCTGCACCGCCAAACACCTCCAATGACCCTGCTGCTCCTGGGAACGAGTAGACACTCTATGTCTTCAAACCTTTTTGGTCCTTGCTGACAAAAGGGGGAGAAGCATATGGGTTGATAGTCTTCAAGCGAGTCCATATGGGCGGGTGCTTTATGTTTTGCTATATTTTGCTTCGTGCTTACAACTCTTGTTTTTGCTTCATTTGGTTCTTTGAGTTGTAACACTAAAACTCGATGGTCGTCTGCTACTTGTTTGCCACCCTGTTTGCAAAGATAAATTCCGCATGTGCGACGATAAATTCCGCACTTATCTCATTCTGCAGACGTCCATTTTCCATTATGCATGTCATTATCTTCATATACTTTCACATGCATAGTGGATTGTCATCATAAGCTGAATTGGATCTCCACAAGTACAACCTGCCATGTGCATTTGCATTCCAAAAGCAAATTAACTTATATGCACATCTTCAGGGGGAGCCCTTGAAACTTATGAAGACAATTCCTTATCCTTTACAATTTCACAGACTATATTCCCCGTTGAAAACTTCAACTAGTTTGTCATCAATCACCAAAAAGGGGGAGATTGTAAGTGCATCTAGTGCCACCCCTAGTTGGTTTTGGAGTATTGACGACAAACCTAGTTGAGGGACTAATGTGTTTGTGAGAATTGCAGGATAACACAGGTAGAAGTCCCTCATTGATTCAGTTTTACTACCAGAGATGACCCCTAAAAATGTATGAAGACATTGAAGCCAAAGGTGGTATATGAAGATATTCACATTGAAGACTATGACAAAAGAAGACACGTTATGAAGCCTATGGAGCTCGAAGACTTAGATCTTTCGTAGTTCTTTTTCTTTTGTGTTGAGTCATAGGAACCACCGTACTGTTAAGTGGGGTCCAGGAGAACCAGTCAGAATGACTGAAGTGATGCCTAAACCAAAAACCTATGTCTTCGAGTGAAGACAATGAGAGCGAATCTTGTCCAGAGCCGGACAAGTCAGCTTTGCTTGTAGCCCAAGTAAAGTTGCCATGAGAGTTTGAAATCTGACCGTTGAGACACGTGTCAGTTCCTTAGTGACCCAGGGTCATTTCGGACAAATCAGGTCGGGTTGCCAAGTGGCTATAAATAGCCCACCCCCTACAACCATAAACGGTTGGCTGCTCATATTTTAGTGCACGGCTTTTGTCGTTTGAGAGCAACCCACCTCGAAGCCTTTGAGAGAAAATTCCTAGCGAGGAGAAAAGCCCTAACCACCCAGAGCCAGAGAACATTGGGCATCACTTAAGTCTCCTTGTCTGTGTGATCTGAAGACTTATTACACTTGAGGACTGTGAATCCTTCAGACGGTTAGGCGTCGCGTTCAGAGCATCCAAGAGACATTGTGGATTGCCAGTGAACGAAGTCTGTGAAGGTTTGGGAGTCTACCTTGAAGACTTACCAGAGTGATTGGGCGAGGACTATGTGACCTTAGCTCAAGGAGAATACGGTGAGGACTTGGTGTCCTGAGCTGCGTGTTCAGGACTGGGTGTCCGGGACTGTGTGTCCTGAGGTTTAAATACCTAGCCGCTCCAACCAGACGTACAGTTGTCACAGCAACTGGAACTGGTCCAACACATCATTGTCTTCAATGAGTCACCGGTTTCATCTTCACTTCCTTTTTCTTACTGTTACTCATTGTGAAGCCATTGCATGCTTGCTATATCTTTTGTCTTCACAACGTGAATGTATGATCTGTTTGGCTTCATAACTTCTTCCTACCTGATCCTTATTACACTGCAGCTGTTTGTCTTTGTGCTTTCACTCTATTGAATACTTGACCATGGCTTGCCTAGTGTAATCTAACTTCCGCTGCATAGTAATAGGCAAAATCTTCGCTGTTTGTCTTCATAACTCCCATGTTTTGAAGACTTTCATAAAAATCGGCTATTCACCCCCCTCTAGTCGATATAACGCACTTTCAGCATCACCTGCCACTCCGGCGTGGCAGGACGTGCAGTACGCCACTCCGCCGCCCTTCGACGCGGACATGTTCGACGACGCCGACAACCCAGACGCCGTCCATCGCTTTCGCCGCGTGGACGACGTGCTCGGAGAGGGTGCGGCCGGTGCTGGGAGAACCGAGCAACTGCTCTTGCTGTCCAAAGGCGAGCCCGCGATGTTCGCGGAGGCCGAACCACATGCAGCATGGCGAGCTGCGATGAAGGAAGAGATGAGTTGTATCGAGTCTAACGGGACATGGTCCCTGTGTGATCTACCCACAGGTCACCGCCCCATCGGGCTGAAATGGGTCTTCAAGGAGAAGCGCAACGCCACCGGCGAGGTGATCAAGCACAAGGCTTGCCTCGTGGCAAAGGGCTTTGTGCAGCGCGCCGGCATCGACTTCGAGGAAGTGTTCACGCCGGTCGCGCGCCTCGACTCTGTGCGGCTACTGCTCGCCGTAGCAGCACAGGAGAACTGGGAAGTGCACCACCTCGACGTCAAGTCTGCCTTCCTCAACGGCGATCTTGAGGAGGAAGTCTACGTGGCGCAGCCCCCGGGGTTCGAGCTCGCCGGCAAAACAAGCAAGGTGCTTCGG
Organism: Triticum aestivum; assembly: GCF_018294505.1. NCBI lineage: Eukaryota > Viridiplantae > Streptophyta > Magnoliopsida > Poales > Poaceae > Triticum > Triticum aestivum. The sequence goes on along the minus strand of NC_057803.1, from coordinate 547,522,679 downwards.
TTGCACAAGGCGCTCTATGGACTGCGCCAAGCACCTCGGGCGTGGTACGTGAAGCTCGATGGCAGCCTCAACGCTCTCGGCTTCGAGAAGTGCCCGTCCGAGCATGCGGTCTACACACGGACTGGTGTGGGTGGTCGTCTCCTCGTCGGCGTGTACGTGGACGATCTCATCATCACTGGTGCGTCCGCGGCGGCGATCACCGAGTTCAAACAGGAGATGATGACGCTCTTCAAGTGAGCGATCTGGGATTGCTCAACTACTACTTGGGCATAGAAGTGGACCAGAGGCCTGGGCTGATCACCATCACGCAGTCCTCGTACGCCGGCAAGCTTCTGGAGAAGGCCGGCATGGACGACTGCCACCCCGTGGCCACACCAATGCAGCCACGCCTCAAGCTCAGCCGGAAGGGGATCGGGGAGCCCGTTGACGCCACGCACTTCAGGAGTGTGGTGGGCAGTCTCCGCTACCTCACCCACACGCGACCTGACATCACCTACACTGTTGGGTATGTTAGCAGGTTCATGGAGGCGCCGACGAGCGAGCACTGGGGCGCCGTCAAGCAATTGCTGAGATACATCGCCGGCACATGTCAGCTGGGATGCTGCTACGCTCGGCAGGAACGAGGCGCGGAACTCGTCGGGTACAGCGACTCAGACCTGGGCGGGGACGTGGATGATCGCAAGAGCACCAACGGCACCATCTTTTTCCTCGGAGGCAGCCCGGTGTCGTGGCAATCAGCCAAGCAAAATATCGTCGTGCTTTCCTCATGCGAGGCGGAGTATGTCACTGCAGCAGGAGCTGCGTGTCAGGGCATCTGGCTCAGGCGACTGCTCGGAGAGCTGCTCGGGCGCGTCGACGGCGCCACCAAACTCTGCATAGACAACAAGTCAGCGATAGCACTGAGCAAGAACCCTGTCTTCCATGACAGGAGCAAACACATCGAGCTACGCTACCACTTCATCAGGCAGTGCGTCGACGACAGCAGCATTGATGTTCTGTACGTCCGCACAAGTGACCAGCTTGCTGACATTCTCACCAAGGCGCTCGGACGGATCCATTTCCAGGAGATGCGTGATCGGGTGGGAATCGTCAGATGCAAGCAAACCTAGCTAAGGGGGAGTTTGTTGCACAATAAGCTAGTTGTTGCTAGCAGTCTAGCGTCAGAGTAGTTGTTTTTCTTCAATTAAAAGTTCAGTTAGCATGTTTCGTCTGTTTCGTCAGGTTAGTTAGATGCCAGCTCCCACGAGACGCGGTCTGTGTGATCCGTGGAGAATTTGTAGGCGTCGTGGACCAGTTGCTCGATCGTGGGATGGCACGATTCAGTAGGAGCGCTGGAGCCGCGGCATAATCGTTTTCTGTTAAGGAATAAAAGGGGAGGAAAGCTGAAAAGCAGCAGGCATTACGCTGCACAAAACTCTCCAGTGTTCAACTAACTAGCGAATACAGAGAGAGAGGCGACAACGAGGAGGAGGAGGAAGAATTGATAAAACTAGAAAACAACCAGTTGAAGATTAATAACACGCCAAAAATTATGTAGTGATCGGATCTCAGAAATTCGTGTAAGGGGCAAATCTAGATTGGACTAGCTCTCACTAAAACTGAAAAAAAAACCAGAGGAGTTCAGGCTTCGGACTCTTTTCTTAGTACAATTCCAATGTAAATAGACTGATGTGCCCTCTATCCCTAAATACCTAGCCCCACTATTGATGTTTGTTGCATGATGATGAAGGCGCGTCATGCAAATCGTTCGAGCCCTTGATGAAGTATAGCTTAACCATATGCGGCTGTTTGATCAACTTTCACCCTTTGGAAAAGGGACTTCAGTTTTGTAATCATTGCTATCTTATAGTCCCACCAATTGTGACGAATATGTGTCTCTTCTCCTTTCCCATTACATCCATGCTAAATTCCTCCAATATGTTTCTCTTGCCTCCGATGGAGAGGTTCCTGGCCACGGTCACAAGCTTCTCTATACGGAATCAGATGCTGCTCCTCATGGTTCATTGATTGTGAGGGGTTCGCTTGCAGTTCCTAATCTACAAGATTGCAAGAAAAAATTGGATGGCATTGGCAAACTCATTACCGCTGCCAACCGTGGCACTTTGGTCAAATTGGTCATCATTGCTCAAAGCTATTTACCACCTTATTCCTCTTATCCTGCCAAATGAGACGACCAAAATCATTACCAAGCTTGAACGATATTTTCTCCAGGTGGCGACAGATGAGGTCTCGGGGAGATGCAAAGTGAAGTGGGAATTAGTATTCCACCCGACTGCACTTGGGGGATTGGAATTCTTAACTTCGACAATTTTGCAAGAGCACTTCGGCTCCAATGGTTGTGCTTAGAATGGACCGAGGCCATCTATGGCTTGAGTGGGCTTGGGAATCCAGTGCAACGTCGAGGACATGAACCTTTTCTACAAGTGCACTACGGTTACTGCTCGAGATGGAAGCAAGACCAGATTTTGGCATACACCATGGCTCAATGGTGCAAAACTAAAGGATATCACCCCCTCAGATCGAGTTGTCCAAACTCAAGAATGATGGGATATGTAAGATTTACATCACCCGGGTTTATATCTGGCCATGGGCCGGGCCGGGCCGGGCTTGGGCCAGGCCTAAAAAATCCCATGGCAGAAAACTGAGGCCCAGGCCCTCCCAGGCCCTACCATCAGGCCTACTTTTCAAGCCCAAACCCGGCCCATCTGGTAAAAAGCCCTGAAAAGCCCTTAGGGCTTAGGGCCGTGGGCTGGGCCTCTTCCTTAAAATGTCAATATGCTAAGCCCAAGCCCGCCCAAGCCCTGCTGGTGGGCTCAAAACTCAGGCCCAAGCCCGACCCAGGGTCAAGCCCATTGGGCCTAGGCCCTGGATTTTAGGGCCGGGCCTGGGTGGGCCGACAGGGCTGGGCCTGAGATGGCCAGGACTACCCGGGTTCAACACAAGTCACCTAATGGAATTCTACTCCCTTTAGGGACTTTTCTGTGATGTGCACTTAAGCGAGAAGGCGTCTGATTCTATAACATCACATGTGATCCCTTCCAGAGTTTACTCCTCTGGTTCAATTATAAAAAAAAGTTAGACGATCCATTGCGATGCTCACATCGTGGGAAATTTCAAATGAGAGGAATGCTTGGGTATTTAGGTATATTTATACCTTGCCAACATCAAGCGGAAGGCTATGTGTTGGGAATCATCGGCGGTAAACATTTGAGATCGATCATGGCGTGATAGTAGTTCCTTATGTGTATTTCCACCCTCAGGCAGGCATTGTAATCCTAAATCGCCTTCTTAATCAATGAAATGAGGCAAAATCTGTTCCTCATGTTTAAAAAAACCATCTGCCTCCGCCCATGGCCTGTGCCCTTCACCACCAGGACGCTCCGCCTCGTTCATTGCTTCTGTCAGCGGCCTGTCGTCCACCTTAGTATGTTTACTTGCCACAAAAATGCCACCGCCGTAGAGGATCGCCACAACTAGAGGTCCACGAAGGTATTGCTATCCAACACCACTAAAAGTAGGACTAATGTTCTAACTCCAGTGCAAATATTCTTCCTCTACTTAAAATCAAATATAACTATCATCGCTGAAAGAATTCCTCTTTTCTTTCCATGTCCTCTCTCACTATGGTAGTTTATGCCTGCTAGGTGCTTGATGGAATTCCTAGACATGCATTTTTGAGGAAGGTATGACAAATAATCCAGGTGAAGTGATTAATTGATGATATTCACCTGATGTCCCTTCCCGGAGTAGATATAAGTTCTTTCTTAGCATGCTAGAGAAGAGATGACTCGTGATGGGAAAACCAACACACTCATAGAGTGACTCGTTACTGATGTTGGGGAAACCATTATGACTCCAAAAAAAATTCACATTTTCTTTTAAAAAATATGTGTGAGTTTTAAATTTGTTCATGTTTTTTTATAGATTTAGAAAAACGCTCATCAAATAAGAAACGGAAAACAAAAGGAAAGAGCCGAAGAGAACCAGGTTAAAAGGAAAAATACAAGAGAAAAAAACAAAAGGAGAAAAACAAGGATAGAAAAAGAATCAGGAATCTATGGAACTTGTGCGCACCCATTGTCGTAGTTGGGCCGGCCAACCCGGTCATCCATCCTGCTTGCACGTTGTAGGTTCTATCCTTCCCGACGAGCAAAGAATAGCATTTTTTTGGAATATACCTACTTGAAATATATAAACGTTTGCAAAGCAAAAATTTAGTATTGTAGGACAAGCCAACCCAATAGGGTGTATGCTTGAACTTTGAAATAGGCTATGGTGTAGCTCAGTAGCTCAAAACAAAAAGGTAAAAAAAAGATAAACCCAAGCACCCTGCTACCTTCGGCCATGTTGTCATCGTCGTCATTGTCGCGAATTTTGGTGTTGCTAATCTACCAGTTCTTAGTTTCTTTCGTACTCTCTCTGTCCAAAAAAAACTTGTCCCAAGTTTATCCCTTAAATGGATGTATTTAGGATTAACTTGATGCTAGATACATCCATTTGAGGGACAAGCTTTCTCGAACGAAGGGAGTACCTTTTTTCCTTCTGATTTTTGTTTTTCTTCTTTTTTTAAAAAAAATGAACATTTTCTAAAAAAATATGATTTTTTAAATAAATCCATTTTTTTAGAAAAGGAGGATGACCCCTGGCCTCTGCATCTGGTCGATGCATACGGCCACTTTATTAATTATTATCACAAAACCTTATAAAGTCATACAACAGCAAGATTAAAGTCACCGTTTAAGCAACATCTGTCGCTACACCTATCCAAATGATGAAGGGGCGCATATAGTCTGGGCCTAATACCAAACAGACATCGCAGCCAAACCTAAACATCTAAGACCTGAGGTCCCAACCAGGACGCCTGCCGGGTATGGGGCACCTACCAGTCCGGCGCACTCCTCAACCAGGACGCCTGCCGGGTATGATGCCGCCGCAGCCACCTGCCACAAATCCATCTTCAGAGTTGTACTATTGCATGTACTGTGCCAGGTCTTTCTGCCATCGACGCCACCACGATGCCCGACAGCGTCGTCCTCCTGCGCGAGTCCATCCTCCCACAGCGAACTCCGAATCTGCACTGCGCCACGCCGTCAAGATCTGTCGCCATCAATGTGTAGGATGAAGCACCGCTCCACCAAAGAACCCGTCCACTGGTCCCTCGATCACGTGTGTACCTCAAAAAATGACGCCCCCAAGGGAGGAACGACACCAGAGCGCCGCCGTCATCCGATCATCCGATTTAGGGTTCCCCCAGAGGTAGCAGAGAGTGGCCTTGAACTTCTCCACGGCGATGCCTTCAAGAAGGGAACGACGCAGATAGCGCCGCCACCGCCGGCCTTAGCAGAAGCCGAAGGCAAGTTTTCACCCAGATCAGTTCGAAGGAATCCAACTCTCGTGCACGGGCCGCCGTCACCACCAGCACCACCAGGCAGACCCTGGAGTACCGGCAATCAGCGAGCCACCGGCACCACCGCATCCAGATCGCCGGCCACGCCGGGCCGCCGCCATCCCCCACGCCGTCCGGTTCAGAGACGGAGCTGCCGACCACACATAGGGACCGCCGCCGCCTGCACATGCCGGAGCGCCGCCGAGATCCCAGCGCCCGCCACCGCTTGCCGAAGCCAACCGCCGCCCGAGCACTGGCGCCACCGTGGAGCCATCAGATCGGGGAGGGAGACGTCGCGCGCCGACCACCCTAGCGGACCCCGCCGCACGCCCGAGCGCCGGCGCCACCGCGACGCCATCAGATCGGGAGGAGGAAGAGCCCGCGCCTCGCCGCCCCGCGCAAACCACGCCGCTGCCATCACCGCAGCGCCACCAAAAGGGAGTCCCGCAGATCCACCGGCGACACGACCTGCCGCCGAGCCGAGTGCCGCCGCGAGGGCCGGCCGTCCCGCGCCGCCCAGGAGCCTCGCGAGGAGGGAGGAAGCCCCGCCGCCGCCGGCGCACGCGCGGGCTTTGCCCGGCGGCGTCCCCTGGCGGTGGCGAGGGAGAAGGAAGGCGAAGGAAGGGAGCGGCGGCGGCGATCTAGGGTTCCACCCGGGCCGCTCGCGGGAGCGGCACGGGGTGGATATTTTTAAATTTCAAGAACACTTTAAAAATTATGATCATTTAAAAAATCCAAAGAGAATTTTGAAACAATTCATGAAATCCTTTAAATATTTATTTACATATTTTTCAAAAAGAGAATATTTTTAATATTCATGAATATAATTTGAACTTCTTAAACATTTTCTGTGTTCATTCTTCTAAATTCGTGCCTTTTTAATCTATGAATTAGGAAACACGCGACACGTGTGTATGTTGCGAAGTCGTCGATGACATCACTTACAGAATCTGCACAGCGCGGGTGTGATTTGCATGGTGGATCAATGGTTGGCCGTCCGTCGCCCCGCAGCATGTTCTTGCGCTAGCTATACGTTACAGACAAAGTTTTCGAAAAACATAAAAAAATGGGCTAAAAAACTGGTTCCACTACAAAAACCGGCCGAAACCGGTTAGCTCCTGTGAGTGGAATAGAACGACTGGGCGAAGAATAGACGCGCCCGAACCACGCACGCTTGAACTTTGAAAGCCGTCGACCATCTGCCTGCCCTCTGCGCAGCCCAGTGGCTCAAAAAAAAAAAAAACTAAACCCTAGCACCCCGGTTCCTTCGGAGATGCCGTCGCCGTCGCCGTCGCGGCTGCCGGTGCTGCCAATCTCGGAGCACGAGGACGAGATCGTGGCCGCCGTGGAGGCGAACCCGGTGATCGTGGTCATCGGCGAGACCGGCTCCGGCAAGAGCACCCAGCTCTCCCAGATCCTCCACCGTCGAGGCTACACCCGCCGCGGTGCTATTGCGGTCACCCAGCCCCGCCGTGTCGCGGCCGTCTCCGTCTCCAGGTGCTCCCCTCTCTCCCAAGCGTGCGCGCATAGTTCAATTTGCTAGAGTGTGGGCTAGTTGCGTGGGAGGTAGGCGCCAGGGAGGCAGGGAGCATATGGTTCTACTTCCTGATCTATCATGCTACCATTTTTGTCTTCCTTGTGGGCTGCGAGGGTGCATTTAGGTCAATTGGCTGGATTGGGAGGAGGATGCAATCGAATCGATTGTGTATCAAGAACTATGTATGGGTCTATATGCCCGTGGAGATACCAAACTCTGATATATTACAAATTACAATAGGAACATAATGCTCGACTGGAGTATCATTTTGTTGCACAGAAAATACATTAAGAGCATAAACACCTAGAAGGAACTGCCCTGTATGATACCTGGAATGCCGACAGTAACTTCAATTATTTTCAGGAGGGTGGCACAAGAGCTCGGTGTCTCCATTGGGGAAGAAGTTGGTTATGCTATTCGGTTTGAAGACCGAACTTCAGAAAAGACTAAGATCAAGTAAGCTTCAGAAAGATTGAATTCTCTTGTAACTTAAGCATGTCCTGAGTTCTTGGATTGAATATTTTGAATCAATTCGTAGGTACCTCACAGATGGTGTTCTTCTGCGGGAAAGCCTTTCAAATCCTGAGTTGAAGCAATACTCAGTAATTATCTTGGACGAAGCTCATGAACGTAGCTTGAACACGTATGGTCATCTTTATGTTACATAGATTTACAGGAATCTTTATCAAAATTTAGAGTGTTTTTAATCAAGTTTTATTGAAGTACAGTTTGCCAAGCTCTAGCATAAATGCATAGCACAATAGAGTAAGAACTTTGAAGCTATCAAACTAGTAGGATGACCAAATACTGTTATTTCGGCATCTCTTATCATATCGTGTATTGAGTTTGAACATATGTAACCTATACTAGCAATTTGGCTTCTCTGTCCAATTTATAATCTGAGTTGTGAACTTGGGTTAAAATGAACTTTGTACTATCCTATTTGATGCCTTCTTTCTCGACTAGTAGGAATTTACTGCACAGTACATACCAAATAATTAATTGACCACTCACTAATATATGTTTTCAAATACTCCTCTGTCCTATACTAATTGACGCTCAAATAGATGTATCTAGACATATTTCGGTGCTAGATACATCCGTTTGAGCGCAAATTAATATGGGACGGAGGAAGTAATATATAACAGTAACACATTACCTAAATTGTAATTTTCTCTAGTACATGCTTACTTGGTTACTCTTTAGATGAGATGGCCTCTGACTGCAAACATAAAGTAACTTCTAGCTCTTGGATGCATATGTTGATGTTGTACCAAAGTAGAGTTACTTGGGTTGTAGGGGTGAGAGGCTCTAGGGAAAGTTTACCACTGGCATGCTATTGCTGCTTTGATAATACTCCCTCCGTCCCATAATGTAAGAAGTTTTTTGACACTAGTGTAGTGTCAAAAAACGTCTTACATTATGGGACGGGGGGAGTAGAAGGTAATCGGAAGACTGGCAATTTAAACATTAGGGTAACAACTGAAAGAGGGAGCACATGGATTAGGATAGCAGCTGGAAGAGGGACCAGCTTGCAGTCACACTTAAATACTTAATGCTGATAATCACATATTCACACTCGTTGTTCTGCATGAGTTGATACTATTCTATCTTTACCCCGACTTTCTGCAGCATAGCTCAACAGATTCAAAAGTCACATGAGAGAATAACAAATTGGATTCAAACTTCCAATAACATACTCATCAGGACCAGCTATCTGGTTGTGGGAACCTGTGAATGTAATCTAGCTACCATAGTCTTGAAATGATGCTATTTTCTTCCTTTGTTTTAGTGTGCTTACTTGGTTACTCTTTAGATGAGATGGCCTCTGACTGCAAACATAAAGTAACTTCTAGCTCTTGGATGCATATGTTGATGTTGTACCGAAGTAGAGTTACTTGGGTTGTAGGGGTGAGAGGCTCTAGGGAAAGTTTACCACTGGCATGCTATCGCTGCTTTGATAATACTCCCTCCGTCCCATAATGTAAGAAGTTTTTTGACACTAGTGTAGTGTCAAAAAACGTCTTACATTATGGGACGGGGGGAGTAGAAGGTAATCGGAAGACTGGCAATTTAAACATTAGGGTAACAACTGAAAGAGGGAGCACATGGATTAGGATAGCAGCTGGAAGAGGGACCAGCTTGCAGTCACACTTAAATACTTAATGCTGATAATCACATATTCACACTCGTTCTTCTGCATGAGTTGATACTATTCTATCTTTACCCCGACTTTCTGCAGCATAGCTCAACAGATTCAAAAGTCACATGAGAGAATAACAAATTGGATTCAAACTTCCAATAACATACTCATCAGGACCAGCTATCTGGTTGTGGGAACCTGTGAATGTAATCTAGCTACCATAGTCTTGAAATGATGCTATTTTCTTCCTTTGTTTTAGTGTGGCGTTGATTGTGAACTTATCTGTAGTGGCTCATTTTGATGTTTTTTTTGGTTACAGTGATATCCTTTTAGGTTTAATGAAAAGATTGATCAAACATCGAGCTTCAGATTTGAAAGTTCTCATCACTTCGGCGACTCTCGATGGTTTGAAAGTGTCAAATTTCTTCTCTGGATGTCCTGTGTTGAACATCCCTGGAACTATATTCCCTGTGGAGAAGTTTTACAGCACAGATCGTCCAACAAATTATATTGAATCTTCTCTCAGAACAGCTATAGGTATGGATAATTTTTTGTTTGTGTAACTATTGCAGTTATAAACTTTTACAATAGAATGCCAATATTTTTTTGGTGCTTCCTAAGTAGGCAAATAGCTATATGTATTCATCACTTTTCCATTACATCAATCAGAAATTGATTCATTGTCAGCAGACCTAAGATTTTGATCTAATGTCGTGAATGTACAAGAGGGCATTTGGATTTATAGTGGTATGCGGGTAACAGGTCAGTACCCCTTGAGTTGCTGTTGGATACTGCGTTGGTCAAATTGGCTGGTAGAGACGAAAGTGTGTAGGGGCAGAGCCATTTCCTTTTATTATTTTAAGACTTCAAGGCACTTGGTCGTAATACAAAAATGCAGTTAACTCTATCATTCTAACAGAAAAGCACAATTTGCATGTCCAACTGAATCCAAGTGCAGCTAACAAACTTCTGTTGTTTAGGTTTCTAGCTCTAGAAACCGCAGTGAGAGTAGGCGTGTTTCCATTCGTTTTCTCTGTTTCTAGGTAGATACCGCTGTGAGATTTTTGTGTGCCAGTCTGCAGTGGCGGCTGTCTTGTATGGACTCAGTGCTCTCTTCTTAAAGATAAGATGTGCAAAGCTTTTGCATGTTCTCTGAAATAGACCATTTTTTCACTTTGGCTGTTTCTACTTATTTCATGTGTTTATCAAGAATATCCATTTGAGCCATTTGAGCCACTTTGTTTATCAAGAATATCCCTGCAAATTGGCTTAACTTTAACCACTGTGGAGAAGTTTATCAAGAATATCCATTTGAGCCATTAATGTATGCATATCGTACATCATTTCATGTGTTTTTATATAATATACTATCCAACAAAGGGCTCTTATTATTTGGAAAAGGTAAAGAAAATAAAATGTTTGCTCTCATGAGGATTTGATAATCTAGGATGACTCCATCCCTTTCATAGTTGTTCGTCTGATTTTGACATATCCATTGGTGATTGGTTCAACATCTGATGAGAATATTCCCTTAAGTAGTAGCACTTTGTCCCTGATGAGTAGGTCCTGTACACCCCACCAAACACTAGGATACCCACATATCCTAGACCACTGACAAACCCCCTCCCCGCTGTTGATTCTGCCACTGTACTGGCTGCAATTTGCCTCCCTTGTCGTCTTGTTGCCATCGTGTGGCTGTCACTGTCTTTGATGTAAAGGGAGGTGGTGCAAGTGTGGGATTGTGGTGGTGTGAGTTGCTATGTCAAAAAGATCAGCCTTGGGAGGGTCATGTACTACTGGTTTCTGGGTCATTCCCTTGGCTCTTATCCATTTGACACTATTAAAAATTTGAAGGGCATTGACATGAAGGCGTATACAAACTACAGGTTTGCCAGCTAACTGCCTGCATGCCTTTTGGTGGCATGGAAATTATTTCATGCATGCATAAATATGATCAGAGAGTAATGTTTATATTGTATGACTAATTATTGGTAGAAACTAACATCGATTATAGGGAAGTCATTTAATTATGTCTTTAGGCTTGTTTAAAGTTTTGGCCCTGATGATTTATATAATTGTTGGAGATCTTATTTTCGGTAATAATACCCATAGATTTTTCTCCAACAGATATACATGTTAAGGAAGCTCCTGGGGATGTATTAATATTTATGACAGGAAAGGTCAGTATCTCAAAATTGGCCACTGTTTATGCTCTCATTATCTTATATGCAACTTGAAGGACATTATGTGGTCTTTGACACTAAGGAAAGACCTTGACCTGTTTCTTAGCTGATTTAATTGCAGTTTATATTAGTTTGTCCTCTTTTCTTGCATTGTTAGTGTATCTATATCTATATATACCTACTAATAATGTCATTAGTGCTTCTGCCCGTCCGCCATCAATAATTTTGCAATAAAGTCCCTGTGTTTTTTGGTATTCAATAATACCGAGAGTCCCAGTTTGTCCTTAAGGTTTTAAGACAATTACTTGAGATGGTTTTACTGCCTACTACCACTTGGCCCTAATTTGTGACCAAATTACACATTATTCTTATAAGAGAACAAAATATTCAGAAAATATTTTCTCTTGATTATCTTACCTGATTCCTTTTTGAATTTTGATACTGTATTTTATTCCTCCCATCTAGAGTGACTGATAATTTTAATTTTGGAATACCTGTAGAACTTTCATATGTTGTCATTGATATGGTTTTAAAATGTCTGGGAGTATTTTTGCATAACTGAAGGGGCAATGTGTTGGATGCAGAACCCTTACTATTGTTTTGTCATACTTATACAAACTTGTTGGTATCCTTTTCAGGATGACATCGACAAGATGGTGTCAAAATTGGAGGAAAGAATTCAAAATCTTGAGGAAGGATCTTGTATGGATGCTCTTGTCCTACCACTCCATGGTTCTTTGCCACCTGAACAGCAGGCAATCAGTTAATCTCCCGTTGCATATTTTCTTCCTTAATCTTTTACCCCAAAACTTTCCACATATCCATCTCATGAATGCTAGCTTGCTCTCAGTTTTTATTTCGAAATCTTAGGGTGTGCTCTTTTCCCAGCACATGTGTAGCTACAAATCACTTTAAAAAGGTCCCAACTCCCAATTACAAAAATTTCATGGTATGTTTTTTATTTAAAATTTAGCAATTAGGTTCATAGAATTTAAGTTTGACTTTTTTTGCGGTCTACTTGAAGTACTTTGAAATTCACAGTGCACTCGCATAATCTGAAATGAAGCAATATTTATCGCATAAATTCTCTCTTTACTTTAGCCTGTACTTTTTCTAGTTGAGGATGAGCAGCTGGTTTTCTGCATGAATAGTTGAATCCTATAATTTACATCAAGTTTTACTATTTGTAGCATTTCAATAAAACTTTCTGGTATGTGTCAGTTACAAGCCTCCTGAATACCTTACTGGAACATATAATGTCAATCCATCTGAAAACCATATGGTCCTGTAGTAAGGTCTTCTGAATATTTTTTTTCCGAGCACATCGATCACTCCAAATCACATAAAGACTTTCAACTAAGAGGAATATCATGACATGTTCTTTTTTTTTAAGAATTTAGCTATAAGTTCCTGGAACTTAAGTTTGAGTTTTTTTGGGGTCTGTACGAAGTACTTTAAAACCGACAATTTGACAAAAGTTTGATTTATTTCATAAAGTTTTCCTAGTGTTGCTAATAAAAATTGTATACTATGAGAAGCTGATTCGTCTTTCACTCATGATCATATGCTTTTAGAATGTTGCATTGCCTTGCTTTGCAATTGTTTCTTAGCGATCAATTATTGCTACTTGATAGTGTATTTTGTTTTGTGAACCTTTCTGTTGTTATCTTTGAGCTATCACATTCCTACAATATTACCTATTTAAGGTTTTGTGTTAACTATGCACATGATCTTGCTCTCTTACCTCTTTGCTTAGCAGCATCCATTTGTTTTATGTATGTTTGGTTTGATTTCACTTTGGTCGTAAGCATTTGATACCTATAGAATTCTTGCTGATCTGTTGAGTTTTATTTATAGGTTCGGGTATTCTCTCCAGCACCTCCAAATTGTCGACGGTTCATTGTTGCAACAAATGTAGCTGAAACTTCGTTAACTGTAGATGGTGTTGTGTAAGCAAGCAAACATTATCAGTTAAAGTGCACATACGTCCAGTTTCCATTTCCATACTCTTGTTTTTATATTTAATTTTGATTACTGAAATGTTGTGTTTCTAAATTAGGGAATCTATATCGACTTCGCGGTTTTCTAGAAAATAATCAATCAAATACCATATTTTTTACGGACTAGTGTATCACTACATCCTGTTTATCTCCGACACTAGCTTACTTGAATTTTGTAGAAGATTGATTTGTAAAATGTAGATGGCATACTTTTGCCTGTTACGCCATGAATTTCCATCTAACTTACACAACTTTCATTTGACAGCGCTAGTTATATGTGTGAATTCATGATTCATGCATTGTATTGCATCCTGAGGTGTTAGTGTTATGGTTAATAAATTATATATATCACCAAGATAAACATTAAAGCTGTCTTATGCCTGCAGGAGTTGTTAAGAACTGATGTGATCCAGTTATCAACTTCAGTATATATTAATGATTTTAATCGATAACGAATTATCTGTATTATAATCACAGTGTTACTTTGGATGAATGAGATGCTTTTGATTTGTTTTTTTTCCTCATGCTAAAATGCTGATGCAGCAGCAACTACCCAACTGAAACCGGACTATTAAAATTTGCAATATTTTCTGTATATAGCTGAGTACTCAAATGTCCTGCAATTTTGATATTCCCGGAGAGGCATTTTATTAATAGTGCTATATCTTATTTCACCAGGTTTGTTGTTGATTGTGGTTATGTAAAGCAACGCCAGTATAATCCATCAACTGGAATGTATTCACTTGATGTAGTTGAGATTAGCAGGTAAATAGTAATGGGATATGCACTCTGGTTGTCTGTCTGCATCTTATCCAGACTACTTTCATTCACAGATGTCTAGCTACTGTCTCAATTTTTTTGTCTAGCTTTAATACACACAATATGAATCACTGATTTTTTTCATGAATTACTAGAGTGCAAGCTGACCAGCGAGCTGGACGAGCTGGAAGAACTCGGCCTGGCAAGTGTTATAGATTATACCCAAGTTCCATCTACCAAAAGGAGTTTCTCGAGGCTACAATTCCAGAAATTCAACGAACCTCCCTTGCTGGAAGTGTTCTGTATCTGAAATCATTAAATCTTCCTGATATCGACATTCTAAAGTTTGATTTCCTCGACCCACCATCACGTAAGATAAGATTCAGAATCTTTTATTCATAATAATCCTTCTGCGCTCACTTCGTAAAACTTCTTTTCATCTAATTAAGTACTATGTGTGGTAACCTAAGCAGCTGCGGGCTGGTCTTTGTTCAGGCATGTCATAACTTAGTCACCTTTCTTGCGCTGCTGGGTCCAGCCTTGACTATAGAATTTAGTGTGCTGCATCATGCTTGGTCAGCCCAATGACACTAGTTTTGTGGTGCACGAGCCTAACAGGAACGCCAATATAGAAGTTCTTAAAAAAAGTGATTGCGCATAGGTCAGTTAGATGCTGTTTGCATTTGCCATTTTTTATCATCAGTTTATAATATTGCATTTCCTGAAATTGCGTACCACTGTCATTAGCTGCTCACTGTCACTTGTCAGGAATCTGTGACTTCAAAGACCCTCATGGAAACCCCCATTATTTTTGTCCGTAGTGATCCAGGTGGATAAAATTTAGGATTATCTTCTCTGTCTCCTTATTAATGGACCAATGCTTATGACCTGCAGGTGAATCATTAGAAGATGCTTTGAGGCAGTTATACCTCATTGATGCAATTGATGAAAGTGGGCAAATAACAGATGTTGGACGCCTTATGGCAGGTATAAGTTTGAGCATGAAATCAATTGTTATTCAAACCTATCTTGAATGATGTCTGTAGGAAAATTGCTATTATACCAAACCTCATCTATATGCATGAATTGAATTACACACCTGCTATGATGCCCTATCACTAGTTGTAAGTGCTAGATAATAAATTGTCCTCTTTGTTTTAAATCTTACTGTCCAAGGTATTGGAGGATTTCTGTGAAGTAGTTAATAAAAAGTTATTATTTAGTAATTTCGCTGTGTGATTAAAAGGATTATGTAGGATAAGTTTATTTTGTTCTGGTAAATTTTAAATAATCTGATTTGGTTGTCTAAATTGCATGCTGTGATTTTTTTTACAGAGCTCCCTCTTGACCCTTCGCTTTCAAGGACTTTGATTGAAGCTAATGAACTGGGATGTCTGTCTCAGGCATTAACTGTTGCTGCAGTCTTGTCCGCTGAAATCACACTGCGGCAAACTAGAAAGTGACCATTTGTTGTTTTTAATGTATTTCATGTAGAATGGTCCCATTAGCCAATTGTAATGAACTTGTTGCTTCTTATGTACAGCAAGGATATGGAAGGAAAGAGAAAACGGCAAGAGCTCTCTGATGGTTCTGGCTGGGGTGACCATGTACAATTGCTTCAAATATTTGAAAGCTGGGATCAAGCAGACTATGATCCAAGATGGTGCTCAGAACATGATTTACAGGTGAATGAAAATAAAACTGTGATTCAAATATGATGAGAAGAAAATTTGGATGAGTGAGCATTAATCATTGTAAGTTTGTGAACATACATGCAATCATATCGGACCTTATTGGAACAGTCAAGCTGTATCAAGAACTGTTGTCATTGTTATAACAACAGGAGATTAGAGGGCAGTATCATTAGTAACGTGATCACAACAATGATTCGTAGGGGGTTGTACGGCGACCTTATATCGAAGGTCGTCGTACGCCGACAAACTTGACACTTCGATGTTTTTTTAATAGGTTCGGTTGTGACCTAGGCTCCCTGAGTCATTTGAGACTCCCAAACTTGATCCTAGGGTCCCTGAGTGAATTTTGGAGCTCTAGTGCCCTCCCTTTGTTTGTATTCAAGTGAGAGTCAGTGAGGGTACGTGCCCATGGGGGGCTTATATAGGGCTAGGGGTCCTTGACAAGACCAAGGCCACACTTGGTGGTGGTAGGTAGGAGGTGTACATTGGTCAAAGTTGGTCAACTGGTCCATGGTGGACTAGGGAGAGAGGGAGTCCATAGCTTATGGTGGACCAGATCCTCTCATCCCTCCACCCTTGCGGGCTTCTCTCATCTTGGGCCTTCCTTGACTTCTTTTTTTATGTTCTCTTCTCTTATGACTTGTTGACTCGTGTTAGTTGCTTGGACTTTCATTGACTTGACTTGACTTTGTTGTCAAAGACTCAAAGTCTCATGATTCAAATTATGCCCACAACTTCTATTTGAGTTTGTTAAGAGGACAAAGGGAAATGGTATTTTGTTCAACAGAACTGAGGACGCTGACATCATACTGGTTTGATTCTGATGCTTTGTTTAAATGTAAGGATCGTCTAGTATTTTAAATTGAGTGAGTTACTTGAAAGCTAGGGAATTATCTCTTCATAAACAATACCATTTTGTGACGTGTGGCAATGCCTAAGCCTGTAATTCACTGCTCAACGTTTGGCCCACCTGTTCTTTGTCCTTCATTTGTTGGGCATTTTACCTAAACTTGTACTCCCTCTGTTTCATAATATAATATAAGATGTTATTACAACCAATAAGTGAGTATATCGGTTGTAATAACATCTTATATTATGAGCCGGAGGGAATAGTTTACTATTTACAGCTACATACATGACAATAGAAGTATCAAGTATGATTAAGTTGACGTGCATCTATATAATATCTTTGAAAGACTTTGCAGTCGCACTTTGTTTTGTACAAAACAATAGGTTTCGTTCTTTATGTTGACCACCAGACTATCTTTGCAGGTACGGGGCATGAAATTCAGCAAAGATGTGAGAAACCAATTAAGTCAGATTATTCAAAAAATTGCTAAAGGTCAGTTTTCTACTTGTTATATTTTCTGTTTCTCAAAATTCTTGACAAAGTACCCCTTAAAAACTGTTCCCCTGTTTCTCCTATACCGAGACATGTCTCTCTGGTAGAGCTGCTTTTTATATAAAGAACATGTATTGCTTCAGTTTTGATTCCTAAGAATTACCTTCAAAACAAAGCTAAAGAGTGAAGACTAGTGTTATATGCTCTTAGGTTTTTTGCCTTCAGGATCACATGCACCCATTAATGGCTTTGAGACTTGTGTTCCAAAAAATCCACACCTTTACAAGGGCATTCCAAATGCTCTTCCACCATCAGCTCTAAACCATGCAACGTTGGGTCTGAGCTGAGGTGGCAGGACAATTAGTGAAGAATAGATTAAAGTTATATCTACATGTAGATTGTATCTTGTCCCAAACTCCAATGACCTGTGGGAACTCATTTGCACACAAGCAAACGATACATCCGTCATTGAGGATTTAGTATTTCAGCTTGTATCATTACATCCGTCATTTGCACACAAGCAACCGATACATCCGTCATTGAGGATTTAGTATTTCAACTTGTATCGTGATGTGGAACTAATAGATAGAACAATTTACTAATTTAGATAACACCACTGGGAGCACCTAACATGTCTCAGCATATGCCTTTGCAGAATTTGTGAAAAATAAGTATTACAGAAGATGGGTTCAATCCTTCTATCTTCTTTTTTTCTTGCCACTGCACTTATTGTGATATTCTTGCCAACAAAAAATTGCATGTGTTCACCCGTCGAAAGAAAAATGTATACATGTTCGACATGTATTTCCCCCCCAAGTGTACAAGTACTAAAGCAAATTGCGGGTGCATATGATCTTAAGAGCATAAAATTCCAGTCAATAGATGCTTGATGCTCTCTGTAATTTGGATAATCTGTTCAGATCGTGTTGTCAAAATTCTTCTTTATAGAGTATTTGTAGGCTGTATTTTGTCTAATTTTATTTTGAAGTTAAATATAATGAGATAGCAACTAAACAGAACAGCAAATTTTGTTTGTTGAAATAGCACAGCAGATTTTGTCCGTGCACGTACATAATTAGTCTTTGTTGCCTAATGGCAGTATATTTGTTGTCCTTGAATTAAGGCTTCCTATTGTTGAAATGTGAGCAGACATGTGAAATTATTAATGTATATGCTGTCTCCTGTTGAAATTTCAGCACAACACGTCAAATAATCACAATTTATGCACAAAAAAGAGATATTATGACAGCTACACCATGTTGTCTATATCAGTTAAAATACCGTGTACATTGCTCTCCCTGAGATGCTGGAAACTGATTGGAGTATTTCCCATCCAGTTTTGACTGAATTTTATAAGCAAACTTGCTTTGTAAAATTCAGGTCCAACAGATTTGCAAGCAAGGAGAGGACGGAAGAGTGACCCTGACTACAGAAAATTGAGGAGAGCACTTTGTGTAGGATATGGCAACCAGTTAGCTGAGAGGATGATTCATCATAATGGTTACCATACGGTTGGATACAGGACACAACTTGTGCAGGTATAACCTTGATAATTTGTTTGTTAGATTCAGTTAGTTTGCATTCTAGGGGCTAAAAAGTAAGACTGAACCAGTAATACACGCAGAAACTAATACTAGTGTCAAAAACGCTCTTATATTATGGGACGGAGGGAGTATGTCTTATTTGTGCCTGTCTTGACTTTCCTTTGGAATTAATGAAACTGCCAGTCGCTACTTGAAGTTTATAGTTATTTCTCAGCGATGCTTAATAGTTTATTCTAGGGGACATCGAGTTTGTTGTTTGTGCCATTTGGAAACCGTAGTTATGACATGCTGAATATCATTTGTGAAGAACAGTTGTGTCATGCAACAAGAATTCATTGACATATTTAACCTCCTCTTGTGGAACTGTACCTGCTACTTCAATTGTGCAACTCCACTGGCACCTTTCTAAGTACACCTTTTATGCAGGTGCATCCATCTTCTGTACTGGAAGGGGATGAATACGGGAAACTGCCTGTGTATGTCGTCTACCACGAACTAATAAATACTACCCGCCCTTTCATGAGAAATGTTTGTGGGGTCGAGCAGACTTGGGTTAAACCAATCTTGAAGAAGCTTGAGAAACTGAACATAAACAAATTAAGGTATGAAAGCCATGTATTAACAAATGGTTATCATTCCGGTGTCATGATACAATGCTAGCTAGACAAGTAACCTTGAGTGTCTTATTGCAGCGGCGGTTCAAGTGCGTTGATAGATTACGAACCTCTAGAGGAGAAGCAACCAGGCTCGCCGACAAAAGCTGCAGCTGCTAAGCAATCTGATGTGGATAGTAAAATCCAGGCGGCCCGAGAGCGCTACCTTGCACGAAAAGGCAAGAAGTGATATATTAGTGATCTTCCAGTAGTATGATTATTTTGAAGAGAGCGAAGCATGCATAGAGCACATGAACATGAAAAGAGTAAACACATTCGGAACAGAGCTCATAGTCTGATGTATACTAACCAATATCATGGAACAGCCTTAGATCTTCCCTGCCCAATGCCTTGTGGTGTGTTCCGTGATGTACCTTGCTCAGTTTGCGCTTAGATATGAAGCTTAAAGCCCCAAAATTATCCCCGGTTATTCAAGATGTTCATAATTCCGTATCTGGGGCACCTGTGATTGTGGACATTAGAGTGCACTAACACGTGTCGATGTACTGGTGCACTAGGTCGCCGAAATGTGCATCTAAGAGTCCTAGATTTTATTTTTTTACAGAAAGTGACTTACAAGCTGATGTGGACTATTTTTATGGACCTAAATAGCCAGTGAACGTTCGCTTGGGAGGATGGCAATTGTGAATGTCTTCCATGGCAAGTTGTATCGGGGTGGCAATTTTTGAAAAGAATAAAAAATTTGCGGCAAAAAACAGCAGAATTTGCCATCTCCTACCGCATAAAGTTGCCACAAAAATTTGCTTGCCATGCCACCCTCCTCCTAGAAAAGGTTCACCAGTTACCATTTTTTTATTTTTATTGAAAATTGGGGAGAAGCAGGCCCACCCTAATTCTGTAGATACTATTATTATCTATAAGTCCGGCAATCGAGAATTGGCAAGAACTTTGACATGCAATTTGATGATAAGCAATCGTAAAGAGTTAATAAGTTAGGATTTGGGTTACTCTTACTCTTACTCACAAGTTGCAAAAAAGGATAATCATAACTGTAATAAACCTAGGTCTAAATAGTAACCTATTGAGAGGGACATGGATTTCACTTGATAAAATAATGTGAATGGTTGAATGAACACAGAAGTCTTTTCTTTTTTCGGTAAATGCAGGCAGTTCTTTTTGGGCTTATTTAGGTCTATGGAAATAAGCTGCCTAGTAGGCTTCGAAAATTTTAGGTTGGATTCTAAAACAAGCTGGGTAAGGGACAACCTATTTCCACAGCCCGAAAAAGCCACAAAAACTGGTTGTAGAAGTCTTTTGACTCAATTACAACGCTAGATAACTGGGTTGATGGAGATGGTGCTTAACTTGGTCAAAATCCTACGAGATAGATGAAGAACATTAGAAGTTAGTTTTCAACCGATGAAACGCATACTTTACATATAACTAAGACAGATGGGTCTATACGTAATTTGGGACACAAGTAATATAGTCTTGTACTAATTTTTCTGTAAGACCAAATTTCAACGGAAATATTTTTATTTTATTTGAAAAACTTCAAAATGCATTTTCTTCGAACAGCTCATTTGGCATCTATGTTTGGATCGGAATTCGCGGAATTCAATTCCGAACCCCGACACCAACACATTTCAGAAGTCTTTTTCTTTTTACAATTACAATTACCTATGTTTTTAAGACGACACTTTGCTTTAAGGCGCTGGGGCGCCTCGACACCTAGGCGCCTAAAGCGGACATATTTGCAAAGCGCTGGGGTTAAAAACATGGACAATTACAATTCCAGAAGTCTGAAACGGCAGGTAAACGAAACCCCGGCCATTCCTTTTCAAAAAGTAAATAAAAATAAAACCCGGCCAACAAGCCGTCATTCTCCAAAATCGCTCATTTGGCAGGAACCCTAAACCCACAGGGCTCATCTCGCCAGCGCCGCCGCCGCCCAGGGAACCCACCAAGCTCGTCTCCCCGGCGACTCCCTTCACCACCAGGACCTCCCCTACCCCACGCACCGCCGCCGCGAGGGTGACCACGCGAAGCAGCCGTCGCTGATTAGCTACAGGGGGGCGGACCAACAAGACCGCCACAGCCCACAGACACCCCAGGAGGCCGGGTGGCATAAACCCTAGGAAGCCCGCGGCTCTTCCCTCTCTCTCTCTCTCTCCCGACAGAGCACGCCGCGACCCGCCGACCACAAGAATGAGCGCGGAGACCGACGCGACGGCGGCCGGCGGGCTCGCGGGGGAGATGGAGGTCGAGGCGTACCGCCGCCTCTTCCCCCTCGCGTTCCTCGAGCGTCACCTCCGCGAGTCCGTCCGGCCTGACGCCCGCCGCCTCGCCGAAGCCCGCCCCACCACCGTCGCGCTCGGCGCCGTCTCCTCCGCTCACGGCTCTGCCCTCGTCCGCCTCGGTGACACCGTAAGCTCCCCTTTCACTCTCACAACCTATCTCCGGTTCCCATTGCCATATTGGCGTTGCGCGCCACCTGTTTGATGAAATGCTTTCCATCGCCGCAGGCCATGCTCGCGTCGATCAAGCTCGAGGTGATGTCGCCCTCTGCCGAGACCCCGGACCAAGGATCAGTCGGTTCGTGTGGCCTTCCTCTTCCTTTAGCTGCTGCTGCTGCTGCTCTAGTTCTGTACAGTTTGGCTAACTTCACCGTGTTTCCGCAGCTGTGGAGTTCCACATGCCGCCTATCTGCTCCCCGCTTGTAAGGCCAGGACGGCCAGCAGAGGCTGCGCCTGTCATCTCCAAGGCCCTGGAGGACGTCCTCATGAGGTTTCTGTTGTGGCTTGCATTTCTTGCGTATCTTTACCATGCTGACACAAGGGATGAATGTATTACTGTGATTCTGCTTTCAGCAAATCGTTATGGTGTAGTTTTAGATTGGTTCATTCTTCCACAGCAAATAAGGATGTCACACCTACAAGAGCACTGTTTGAAATATATTCATATGATTCTCTTTTACCACAGATGTGAATGGGTCGTTTCAGATATATTTACCACAGATTGTTTCTGTGAATTGAAATCTCAGGCGGGTGATTTTACATTTCTTTCACTGCATTAAATTTTATTGATTATTTTGTTTCAACTGCAAGTTATAGGATAGGTATTAGTGTGCTTGCTGCTCTGAGAGATTTAAGTTTGGTTGATAGATGATCACACAATTTTTCTACCTATCGTGCTGTAACCTGTCTTTTCTCATATATGGCACTGAAGTTTATTTATTGTATCCTCTTTTGTAGCTCTGGGATGTTAAATTTGAAGGAGCTCTGTTTGATCAGTGGGAAGGCTTCGTGGGTAGCATACCTGGTAATACAACTTTGATTTTGATACTGTGGTCGCCGGTATTCCTTTATTCATAGAATCAAAGTATATCCCTGACCAGTCATCTTTAGAAGTCATCAGGACAAAATTCATGTGATAGCGATAAGTCGAATAAGAATGAGAAAGGCCTCCACCCTTGGTGCCTATCCAAACTTCGAAGTTTCACTGAGGATTGACGCTTTCAGTAGCGCGCTCCTCAATGGAGAATGATCAGCTCTGCGCAGCAACAAACAAAATAAACAGAACTCTGCACGACAGTTAAAAAAAATGATGAACAGAACACAGCACAAAGTAAAGTGTTGAACCGGTATGGGCCCTAGCCCATCAAGATCTGTCTCTTGGGCCCAAGCCCATGAGAGGTGCTGACCTAGAAGAGGAACCCCTCTTCCCCCTGCCCCGGTGTGAGCGGCCAGACACGAGAGGAACTACTCGTGAGTCACCAGACACCACCTGCCCTCCTCTCTGTAGGTACTCCCCCTCTCATCTCAACATGGTATCAGAGGCCAGCGACGGCGGGGCCTAAGGAGACGGCGGCGACGTCCGGCGAGGTGGCGGCGGATCTGGCGCGCGCGGGAGGCTGTGGAGAGCTGCACGCACGAGAGACGCGGGGAGCGGCCCGGCAGAGCTGCGCGGGCGGCTGCTGCTGCTGCTTCTTGGACCGGAGGCAGAGCCCCTGCTCGGGCTCTTCCTCGTCCTCGGGCGGCTGCAGAGGAAGAGGAGCTGCTCGGGGTGGTTGCTGGCGTGCGTGTGCTGAGCGGCAGCAGGCAGAGGAGCAGAGGAGGAGCACTAGTGGAGAGAAGGAGTGTGTGCGTCCTGCGTGCGCTGTGGTGCTGCTGAGCGGAGAGTAGAAAGGGGAGTGATCGAGAGGAGAGGAGCTGCTGCTGGGCGCTGTGGTCCTGGAGGCTGCGTGTTTGCTGCTGCTGACTCTGTTGCTGCTACTGCTGGTGCTGCTGAGGGGGAGAAGGAAGAGGAGGTGTTGGAGCTTATTCCTGCGAGGAGCTGCTGCTGGTTGGAAAGAGAAGAAGAGGTGTTGCTGAAGCTGAGCTGCTGCTGGTTGGAAAGAGAAGAAGAGGTGTTGCTGAGTTTTGCTGTTGCTGCTCATCCCGCCAAACAATGGCTGAACCAACTGGTCTTGCCGAGGCTTTGGAGAAGCTCGCTAAGATCCTCGCGGAGTCCAACTCTGGGGCCATCGTTCCTCGACAGGGAGTGGCTCAAAAGCTTGAAATGTCGCCCCTGGACATGAAGCTAGAGGGGGCAACAAATTATTTGAGCTGGTCCAGAAGGGCTTTGTGGGCTGTGGAGCAGAAGGAGCTTGATGGATATTTGTTGGGCACCGTTGTAGAACCAAGGGACAAGAGTAGTGCAGAGGGCAAGAGGTGGAAGGTCATCCACTCTGTACTTATGGTGTGGTTGTTGAACTCCGTGGTGCCCTCCATTGGACGCTCTGTGGAGGGGCTATCCTCACATGCTGAGATATGGAAGATTCTGTCCACTCAATACTCTGGCAAGGGCAATGTCATGCTCATTGCTCAGATTGAGGACAAGATTAGGTTGCTGCGTCAAGATGATGGCATGTCAGTGATGACATACGTGGCAGAACTGCAGGCTCTGTGGGCTGACCAGGATAACTGTGATCCCTTGGAACTCTATGATGCGGCTTCAATCGAGTCAGGGCATAAGTGGATGGCACGCAGGCGTGTGCTGAAATTTTTGGCTGGCCTCAAAGGTTGCTTTGATGGCAGGAAGGCTTCCCTGTTGCACCAACCTAGTCTGCCTACCATTCCTGAGGCTATTGCAGCGATGACTCAAGAGGAGGTGCGCCTATCCCTTGAGCATGCAGACATGAAGGTTGTGCCAGCTTCGACATTTGCAGTCACTGAGCGCATGGAGTGGGGAGATCCCACCAAATGTCATATCTGTGGGGAGGTAGGTCACTGGAAGAGAGAATGTCCAACTCGTGGCAAAGGCAGGGGATATAACAGAGGGGGAGCAGGCAGAGGTAGAAGTGCTAGAGGCAGAGGTGGATACTCAGAGACCTCATGGAGCCAGGCTTCTAGAGGTAGAGGTGGCTACTCAGGACACTCAGGGGGTCAGAGGGCTCACATGGCCGTTGCAGGAGACACTGGGACGTCCAAAGGCAAAGATGTAGATGATGTTGTCTATGGAGACTTTGCTCACTGCGCCTCCACTGATGAAGGTAATCCGGAAAGAGCATCTCTTGCTACTAATGAGAGTGCTCCAGAGTGGGTTCTTGACTCTGGAGCATCTAAGCATGTTGCTAGTAACTCATGTGTGTTCGAATCTTACACTAAGCATCCTCCCTCTCACACGGGCACTATACAAACGGCTGATGGCACAAAACAACCAGTCATAGGGGTTGGTACAGTAAAGTGTACTCCGACCATTTCCCTATCGTCAGTTTTACATGTGCCAGCCTTTCCTGTCAATTTGGTCTCTTTCAGTGCACTCATTGATCAAATGGACTGTCGTGTGATCCTTGACAAGTTCGGTTGCTTGATTCAGGTGCGACAGATGAGCCAGACGGTTGGGACTGGCACCAGGCGTAGGGGGCTCTGGTACATGGACCAGGAGGTGCAGCCGGACTTGGTGTGTGCTGCGACCATGGAGGATAAGGAGAAGCAGGCGATGATCCATCATTGTAGGATGGGGCATGTATCTTTTGATAAGATGAGTAGAATATTTCCGGATGTTATGTGTGGAATAGGCAAAGGCAAGCTGACATGTGATGCTTGTGAATATGCAAAACACACACGGGCCTCATATGTGAGTAAGGGGCTCAGGAGCATATCTCCTTTTATGCTTATTCATTCGGATGTATGGACTAGCCCAGTGGTGTCAATGAATGGGAAGAAGTATTTTGCTACCTTTATTGACTGCTATTCTCGCATGACTTGGATTTACTTGATGCGTCACAAGGATGAGGTGTTTAGCTGTTTTTAGAACTTCCATGCTCTTGTAAAGAACCAGTTTCAGGTACAGGTCAAGGTGCTCAGGACGGACAATGGAACGGAGTATGTGAACAACATTTTTGGGGCTTTCATGGCTGACCATGGGATTCTTCATCAAACTTCATGTCCGGACACCCCCCCTCAGAATGGAGTGGCCGAACGGAAGAATCGTCATGTTCTTGAGGTCGCTCGGTCGTTGATGTTTACCATGAATGTGCCTAAGTTCTTGTGGGATGATGCAGTTATGACAACCACATACTTGATCAACCGAACACCTTCCAGGATACTTGGCATGAAATCTCCGTCTGAGTTGATCATTGGAGATAATAAGTTTGTTGTTCCCCCAAAGTTGTTTGGCAGTACCTGCTTTGTTCGTGATCACCGACCATCTGTTGGCAAGCTTGATCCTCGGGCAGTGAAGTGTGTCTTTCTGGGATACTTGTCTAGTCAGCAGGGGTATAAATGTTGGTGTCCCTCTGAAAAACGCAGGTTTGTAAGTATGGACGTTACATTCAGGGAGTCTGAGCCATTTTATGGTGAGCCGACTGATCTCAGTCTGTTGTTTGCAGAGCTTGACCACCTACACCCTGTGCATGATGGTCAAGAGGGGGAGAAGGATGTGTCTCATACTCACGGTGATCCTGTGGACATTAACACTGATAATGATGTGCAGGCTCAGGTTCAACCAATAGTGGGTACAATTCCGGTTAGTACCATCACTGATGATGATGTGCGGGCTCATGTCGAGCCAACTGTCGATACACTTAAGATTGGTGCTCTCCAGGTTCCTGTTCGGGATCGATGGCAGACGAATACCCTGGTGTACTCTCGGCGGCAACCACAAGTGCAGGGGGAGCAGCAAGGCAGGGAGGCAAGAGTGCAGGGGGAGCAACAAGGCAGGGAGGCAAGAGTGCAGGGGGAGCAGCAAGGCAGTGAGGCAAGAGTGCAGGGGGAGCAGTGAGGCAAGCTCATCTGACACAGTGGAGCTGCCCATTGTGTTGCGAAAACCTACACGTGAAGCGGCAAGGAAGGGTGAGGTAGCAAGGAAGGCTCTGCCAAAGGATGATGCTTGTGATGACCTTGATATTGGCAATTTTGTGTCTTACAAGGCTTTGTCACCTTCATATAAGGCGTTTGTTGCCTCTTTGCAAACTGTGTCTATCCCTAGGGATTGGAAGGCTGCAAAGCAAGATCCGAAGTGGCGTGAATCGATGATAGAGGAGTTAGAAGCATTGAAAAAAAACAAGACATGGGTGCTAACCACATTGCCGGCAGAAAGAAAGCAGTGAGTTGTAAGTGGATTTTTACTGTGAAGCAGAATCCTGAGGGCAAGGTGGAACGGTATAAGGCTAGATTGGTTGCCAGAGGATATAGTCAAACTTATGGAATTGACTATGATGAGACATTTGCTCCAGTTGCAAAGATGAACACGGTACGGGTATTGGTCTCGTGTGCTGCAAACTTTGGGTGGAAATTGCACCAGTTAGATGTCAAGAATGCCTTCTTACATGGTGACTTGAAAGAAGAGGTATACATGGAGATACCGCCAGGTTTTGGCACAGAACAGACTACGGGGAAGGTATGCAGGCTGAAGAAATCCTTGTATGGTCTGAAGCAATCGCCGAGGGCATGGTTTGATAGGTTCAGACGAGCTGTTTGGAATATGGGGTATGGCCAATGTAATGGTGACCACACGGTGTTTTATAGACACACTAATAAGAAGATCACCATTGTTGCAGTGTATGTTGATGATATCATCATCACTGGAGATGATGAGGAGGAAATAAAGAGAGTGAAGGGGTGTCTGAGCAAGGAGTTTGAGTAAAAGACTTAGGAAATCTAAAGTACTTCCTTGGCATAGAAGTGGCCCGGACAGAGAAGGGAATATCTTTGTGCCAACAAAAATACACCTTGGATCTTTTGAGTGACATGGGCATGATGGGATGTCGTGCAGCCCCTACTCCAATTGAACAAAATCATCAAGTAACAGCACAATCAGGTGAGCTAGTGAATAAGGAAGATTATCAGAAGCTGGTTGGGAGGTTATTGTACTTGTGTCATACCAGGCCTGACATTACGTATGCCGTGGGGGTGGTGAGCAGATACATGCATGAACCAAGGAGAGGGCATCTTGATATTGTTCACAGAATCCTGAGATACTTGAAGGGGACTCCGGGTAAAGGGTTGTGGTTTGCGAAGAGTGGACATCTTGAGGTGGATGGCTATAGTGACTCTGATTGGGCTAGCTGTCAAGATGATAGACGATCAACTTCAGGTTACTGTGTGTTTGTGGGAGGAAATTTGGTGTCATGGAGAAGCAAGAAACAGAATGTTGTGTCTAGATCAACAGCAGAAGCTGAATATAGAGCATTATCTCAAGGGTTGTGTGATATGCTCTGGGTGAAGCACCTACTATGCGAGTTGAAACTCTTGAGGAAGGGACCCTTAAGGGTGTGGTGTGACAATCAGTCAGCTATAGCCATTGCTAATAACCCAGTTCAACATGATAGGACGAAGCATGTGGAAATTGATCGCTTCTTCATTAAAGAGAAACTTGATGCTGGGATCATCAGCCTTACTCATGTCAGCTCTGGGCAGCAGTTTGCAGATTGCTTGACAAAGGGACTGGGAACAAAGGACTGTAACTTGGCGTGTGACAAGATGGGGATGATAGATATCTACCATCCATCTTGAGGGGGAGTGTTGAACCGGTATGGGCCCTAGCCCATCAAGATCTGTCTCTTGGGCCCAAGCCCATGAGAGGTGCTGACCTAGAAGAGGAGCCCCTCTTCCCCCTGCCCCGGTGTGAGCGGCCAGACACGAGAGGAACTACTCGTGAGTCACCAGACACCACCTGCCCTCCTCTCTGTAGGTACTCCCCCTCTCATCTCAACATAAAGAAAAAAAGAGCTTATGCGTAATACCTTTGTCTCTTTGTTACTGTGCTGATGTAGTTAGAATTTGATGATGGTGGTTAATTTTAGCACCTACCTCTACATTACGAGAATTGCTTGTGTAATTTTGTGTTCATGCCTCGCATATTCATATGGTAGCACCATATATGTTGTTTCTCTAGATTTCTGCACTGGGCAAGCATGTGTGATGTGTGCTTGTACATTGTACAAACCCAATGAAGAAACACAAGTTTGAGATAGCCTTCTGTTAATAAGTTTGCCAAAGAGATATGTGCTTTTTTCGTTTCTTGACACCTCTATTTTGCAGGATGTCTATTGTTTGAATGCTGATGGATCTTTGTTTGATGCTGCACTGATCTCAGTGGTGGCTGCATTTACACATTGTATGTTTAATTTACTTTCACTCTCTTAATTGATTTGATAACCTTCCACTATTTGTTTGACCTATAACTGGAAACATTAGCACTGGTATTCTGCTGGTGGTTACTTAATGATGTATGAACTGTAATGATTCAATCTTCTGTTTCCATATTTTTTATATTGCAACCGCCTCTTGTAGTTAACTGAGGAAGTTTGTATACATGTTACAGATTTTAATCAGACCTGATCTATTATTGGTTGTTTTTACTTCATATGGTTTAGTTTATGAGTTGCAAAGTTTATATAACCTTTTGAAATTTCGAACAACGAGAACCATATATAATACAGTGCGTTAAATCATATTGTGTGTCCCGAGTTTCGTTCTAATGCGAGTAAGTTACAATGTCATGACTCATGATTGACTTAGGTTTTTCAACCAAACTGGCACTGAAAGTCTAAATAACCTCCTCATACGGAATAGTGTGGTGGTTTTATTTTATGTTTGGAATAAGTATCTTTTTGCTCCTTGGTTCGGTATATTTTTATGTGAATTTTTTGATTAAATGTGAATAATCTCTTAATTTGACTTTCTCGATCTTGATAGTTCAGTTTTGAATTGAGGATCTGGGTATATTATGACAATTGGTTTCTACTGCATTAAGCTTATGCCAGGTTTTTAATATGAGAATACATTTCATTTCTTGAGAGCACCGGCCTAAAGTTGTGTACACAATTCTATGATACAAATGAGCCTGTCAGAGGAAACAATGCTGTATTACTTAGTTACTTTCCTTCAAAGGACTTGTTAACTGACGATATTTGATTTTTATTCTCACTACACGAATATCTTGCTTGATTTTTGTTACTTATCATTATTAATACCATGTTGCATTCACAGTGGAAATTCCCCTAGTATCTGTTGGTGATGATGGTAGAGTCTTTACTGTTGGAGGCAATGAAGGCAAAACCAAATATGAATTGGTAAACAGAGAAAAGAGGAAGCTTACTCTTGGTGACATTCCATTTCCTCTCACATGTGCACTTCACAAGGATAGTATTCTAGCGGACCCAACTGCTGAAGAAGAATCAATAATAGAAACCTCTGTCACAGTTGTTCTAGATTCTTCCGGCCGCTTAGTGTCAATACAAAAACCTGGAGGTGGAGTGACGTCCATGGCAACAATTAAGGTTTGATTTCCAATCCCTTTCCCCATATATATAACAATGGCAACAATATGGTTTATTTCCTGACGTATTAGTAATTTAGTATCCATTCAAGTATGACAACAACTTTAGCTAATTGGTGTTGGTTTTATTTTATCACACTAACTTAATGGATGGAATGAGGTTCAGCTAATGACCTTTTATTTGTGCAGGCGTGCATTGGCTTGGCAAAAGAAAGAGGACAAAAGTTGAAGGAAATACTCACGGACTCCGTTGAAGCAATGGAAGTTGACCAAGCTGAATAAGTCCGTGCAAATAGTTCTAATTCAGTGGTTGTACTGCCACTGGTAGTGACATAGAAGTTTTGTTGCTTTTAACTGTGGGTATTATTTTTCTAGGATGAACGCGAAGATATAACAATCTGTGCCCTGCATATGACCTGACGTTTGTAGGGCCATAAGTTTTATTTGAGAATGTTCTTGATTATTTTCAGTAGCTCTTTTACAGAGTTTAAACTTTATGTCCAGGTGCGCCCATTGTTCAGTGGTGGTTATCTTTGGTTTTGTGTTTTTCATTTTGGTTTACTGGTAGTCTAATTTTGTTTTCTCAAGGATTGTCGTTCATTTCAGTGAGAACATGGGGAAAATGTTTAGATTCAGATTGTACTGTAGCTTTTGGTTGTAGAACTCCGGAGGCTTCAGAAATATTTCTTTTTGCTCTGTCATGTGAATTGCTACGTGAATATAATTATTCCCTCGATCATTACCCTTTGTTTTTTTTTGAGACAACATCCTTCGTGGTATTGTACCCTGTTTTGTTGGTCCTATATGCTGGGCTCTGAAACAGGCCCCTATATAACTGAGCAATTTTTTTTTCTTTTCAAAACGGAGGCATAAGATTTGCCTCATCTATTAAATAAGGGAGAAGCAGAGTTTAGAGTTTTATAACAGCACCCACATACACGGCATGCCGATTACTCGCGCAAGAAAATAGGCCCTAGTCTTTTAGCACCCGCGGTAATCCAAAGCTTTGCCTCCTCCATGATGTTGTTGAGAAGTATCGGCGTCGGTGCAAACTTGTGCCGAAACACTCGTGCATTTCGCTAATTCCAAATGGTCCCAGAAACAAGCATGGCGAGGGAGGCCGAAGCGCTCCGGCTAGGAACATGGTTGCCGGTTCGCTTGTCCCACCATTCGTGGACGGACCCGGCAAGGTGCCAATCGATGGTGTCCATGTGAGCAAGGCCAAGCTTGACGATAATTGACCTCCAAAGCCTAAGTGTGTAGCGACACTTGAAGAAGAGATGTGCATCCGTTTCTTGTTCTCTTTGGCAAAGAGGGCAAAGGCCACAATTTGCCCAACCCCGCCTCTTGAGGCGATCAGCTATCCAAATCCTATCTTGGAGGGCCAACCATGCAAAAAATTTGACCTTCGGGGGAGCCCAAGCTTGCCAAACCATGCGGTCCATGGGGGAGAGAGTTAATCCAAGGAACCGAGCCATATATGCGGTGGCCGCTGTGTAGATCCCGTCGTTCGAGTGCTTCCAAACGTTATCATCGTGGAGTTGCTTATCAAGGTGGACGTCACTCAGAAGCATCCATAGGGTGAAAAACTCCCGGACGTGATCACCGGAGACGATGGTGTTGAAGTTGATTTTGAGAATCCATGCATTGCCTTTGAGAGCCTCTCTCACCTTCCAATTCTTTCTCCTGGAAGCCTAAAATAAATTAGAGGTGCAATGTCCTTGGGCTTGCGCCCGAGAAGCCAAGGGGAATCCCAAAATGGCGTTTTGGTGCCGTCCCTCACGGTGATGGTGATCGAAGCATAAAAGAAGTTTAGATCATCCTCCGCGCAAGGGTTGCCAAATCGAACCCATAATATGTGGGGTTCCTTCCACTTATACCATAGCCACCTTAGCCGGAGAGCACGTGCAAACTTGTCAGTATTAAGCACCCCAAGGCCACCATACTCCTTCGGCCTACAGACTGTATCCCAATTGACCTTGCATTTGGCGCCTGTCGTCTTGTCCGTGCCCGACCAGTGAAAAGCTCTTTGAATCTTGGTTAGGTTATGGAGAGTGCTAGGTGGTACGATGAGAGGCATAATGGAGAACACCGCTTGGGAGCATAAGACCGACTTGACCAGCGCCGTGCGACCGATGGTTGTGATGTTTTGGCCCTCCCAAGTAACCAATTTGCCAGCCGCCTTGTCTTCAAGATATTGGAAATCTACCTTCTTGAGTTGCCACACTGAGAGTGGAAGGCCTAAGTACTTCACCGGGAAGGTTGCTCGAGTAGCCGGCATACTCCCAAGTATGTGCCCAAGGTTGAGGTTGTTGCATCGAATTGGCACCACCGAGCTTTTGTGGAAGTTGGTACAGAGACCCGTAACCTCACCAAAGCCTCTCAAGATCGAGGCGAGGTTATCAATGTCCTGTTTGATAGGAGCCACAAAGACCGCGGCATCATCCGCATAGAGAGAGGTCCTTACCGTGGCCCCCCGCCCACGAATCTTATGAAGAAGGCCTTTCCGGGTTGCCAGGTCAAGAATTTTATGCAGCGGATCGATCGCAATGACAAAGAGGAGGGGGGAAATGGGGTCCCCCTGACGAAACCCGTTGCCGTGCTTGATCGGCGGGCCGGGCAGCCCATTGAGAATGATGCGAGATGAAGATGTCATTAAAAGGGCAGCAATCCAAGCACGAAACTTGGTGGGGAAACCCATGTGTTGGAGGAGGTTCAGGATGTAACTCCACTTAACCGAATCAAACGCCTTCTTGATATCAAGCTTGAAAAGGAGTGCTGAAGTTTTGCACTTGTGTAGCCTCCGTGCGAAATTCCGAACGTACATAAAGTTGTCATGGATGCTGCGTCACTTAAAAGTTGTCATGGATGCTGCGTCACTTAATGAATGCACTTTGGGCGTTGGAGACTAGGCCATCCATGTGGGGGGCTAGCCGGAGCGAGAGGACCTTGGCGATGATTTTAGCGATGGTGTGGATGAGGCTAATAGGCCTGTAGTCGGAGATGCCTTCCGCACCTTCCTTTTTGGGCAAGAGGACAACATTGACTATTCAGCTTGGAGACGCTAAAATGAGCAAGACACATTTGGCTGTGCCTTTTATGTGCAGCTTCTGTACTGGTACCAAAAGTGAACTACACACAAGCATGATACATGTTAGTGCCGACTACATTGATCAAACACATAATCCGAGAAATATTGATGTAGCAACACTTGATATTTGACCAACGTTCATTCTTGGAATGTCATGCACCTTGCCATCAGTAAACTACCAAGAACATGCAAATGCCCATTAGATCTAATTTATGACATAAGTGTCACGAGAAAGCCTTAGATCACAAGCGAAGGCAATTTAATGAAATACAATCATCCACAAGACCTGTCTACTAGGTTCTATAAGTACACCAGAAATTCCACTGGATCGGCAGGGGAGTCACCAAATCCATCAAGCAGCCTTCTTTTTCTTCGACTTCAGCATCACAAGACCGATGAATATACTTAGGAACGAAAGTAGCACCACACCGGCAAACACAGGGATGAAGATGGCGTATTCTTGAGGCAGAAAGTATTGGTGGACAAAATGGTCATCGTCAACAAATGGCTAGGCGGGAAAAGAGAAACAAAATCACCATCGATGCATTAACACAGAAACATATAGAAATGAAGCATGTAATGCCCAGAAGTTACTAACCAAGATTATGACCCAGAAAGTGTAGTAGGTAAAGATGGATAAACTCGTCATGGTCAACACAAGGCCGACTGCCTTGTCTCCCATTTCCATTTCTCCAGAATTTATAGGAACCTACTCTTGATTTGAGATACAAAATTGGGTTTCCTGCACACAGATAAATGCAAACACAGTGAGTATCCAAATAACTTCACATGGTAAGGTTCATAAAATGGAGTGCCAAGATAGTGAAACTACATCAAAATAAATAAATACTTCATAATAATACCAAAAGTCCTGATGTACTCTGAGGTGCAACATGGTATGTAATAAACCTGAGCAACCACTCCACCGCTAAAGCAATAAATTACAGTAGATGCAAAATCATCAACCAGATATCTAGTGTAAGCATCAACTCGGTTGTGCCACGGCGAAATATTTCTTCATTATCATATTTTGCTGAACTTTTGACGACTAATGGACGGAATACTAGGTAAATCTCATATTACAAATACAACAACTGGAGAACTCAGCCTGAATTCAGTAAGCAACCAACCAGCAAGCATTGCATTTCAATGTTGCAGCAAGTAAAACTTGCTCACTGAATTCCTAAGCACCAACCAAATAGAGTTCAGGGTGTCACATGTCATTTGGGACAACCGAAACAGAGCTATTATTTTCAGGGTGGTGAAGAAGCAACAAAGTCATGAAGTCAACAAGTACGCAGATAAATCATCTCCACCGACCACTGCTAGTCCTGCAAACTTCTTACATGAAGAACACAAAAACCTTGTACAATGAAACTTTTTTGATGCTTACATATATTCAGTATACCAAAAAATAGCTGCTAACAGAACACCTTTTTTTTTAAACGGATTAACAGAACACCTTTCATCAGCTAGATTATGCTTTGTTATGGGCAGTGGTGCTACTACAACAACTAAGATTTTGCTGTCCCTTGTTTAAGAATATAAGAATTTTCTAACGACATGGAGTCACATTACACATGACGCATCTAGGAGATACTGCAAAAGGTAATTCATCCTTTGTTGAATTTCAATAATATGCGAGATTTCACTGTTGATGGTAACACACAAGGTGTCTGCAGTTCTTCCGCTTCATTACAAGAGGTAGATCCGTAGATCCACTAGTATGGTTCTTGATTTTGATTAGCAAAAATTATATGGAGTTACTACAGTTCAAATAACGTCCTGTCACCAATTTGTATTTTGGTATAATCGTTTTTTAAGTAGTAACTACACAAGCACCACTGAGCAAGAACACAGTATACAGAGATCCCCAACAAATTCAAAAGCAGGCAGGTCAAATCAACCTATGGTTCCACAATGAAGCAGTGAACTCAAAAGTGATATTTATTATTACGTAGTGAACTTAATTCTCTCTTCCATAAATGTCAAGCCTTGAGGAGAAAATTATAGCTATTTAATGGGTAAAAGGGAATAATCCCTTCCATCATTTCCTATTTAGGCCTTCTGTTTCTACCTTCGTGTCTTTTAAAATAAGATTAAAGCATAGACTGCCAGAGGCAACAGGTGACCAAATTGGCAACATAGGTGATCAGAAATGAAATAGATGCATGTTTCTTTCAATATAATATACATTGTATTCTACGGCTGTATGTGTAGATACTAGATAAAATGATAGATAGATAGTTTTGTCTGGATGCTTGTATAATAACCGAACAAGAGCGTCAGCATGAAATAGAGGATATAAAAAAAACGCCATTCTAGTTACTTGTTTATCTGATTTGTTCTAATAACCCAAGCATAACCGCAAGCACCTAGTGGTCCTGCTACAGATCACACACTGAAACAAGTGCTCTCTCAGTGAATGGGGTCAAGGAGGACATGCAAATAATTTTTCTAAATTACGCATCACATATTATAGCAGTAGAGTTAATCAGATCTAAGAATGCTTCAGTCATGTATGCGCTACACACTTGGTTCATGGTCCTCATACAAAAAGCTACCAATGACTGGAAAAAATACAGAGGGCCTAACATGGGGAATGGAGAATGGATTCATTCTCTACCATCCAGTAAACAAATTCGCGTCAAACTGAACACTTTGGAACATGTTACAAATTTGATATGGGCACAATAATCAAGCTTGTGGTATGTCATGTGCAAGTATGCATTATATCCCAGTCATGCATCCTGAGCAACATCTTACATACAAGATGGCATTACTTTTTTTCATGCATTCAAATACTACGGAGGAAGGAGACATTTCAATCTTTCTGTGTCTCTTGACTTTTAAGTCTGAACACACCTCAGTATATGCACCAAGTTCAAGACAAGAGAAACAGTATGTGGTAAATAAAGTAGAACAGAAATTAATTGCCGACAAACTAAATTCTACTCTTTCTTTGATAGGAGAGAGTTCACTAGCCGAGTTGCTAGTTTCTGCATTTTGTAAAAGCAAATACGATTGGAACTGATTTTTTCAATCAGCGAAGTTGGATGAACAGCCTTATGTCCGTTGTCACAGAAATTAACTACTCCCAAGCAGATCAGGTACTCAGAGCCTTGCTCCCAATTGCCCCCCGATCAGAGAAGAGCCTCGTTCTCTGGCCCAAGCCACCGCAGCCGCGAGCGCACGCAGCCGGCTCATGCTCTGCCTCGTTCTCAGGCCCAAGCCACGCACATCACAACGCCGCCCGGCCGCGCGCATCTGGACACCGCCCCGAGGCCCGAGCCTCACCTAGCCCGCGCGAATCGCCCTTACGCCACCCCCGCGGCGCCGTTCCAGCAGAGGCGAAAGAAATAGGGAGAGAGGGGGCAAGGGACAGAGGGGACACGCACCTACGCCCTGCCGCAGCCGTCGCCCTTCAACCGCCGTCGCCGGAGCCCACGATCTGCCGACGCCGCACGGGACAGAGAAGAACGAGGGATGGAGAGAAACCAAACAGGCAAACTTTCCCTGGAGTCCGATCACGAACGTCCGTAGATAATCCGACGGAGCCGGATCCTGCATTTTCTTTGCCGTCTATATATTCTTTATAAATCTGTTTGGCCTACTTGTCAACCATACAAGTCCTCCTTCTATCAACCCGGTGTAAAATATCCCCTGGAAAAACCAGTGTAAAATAAAAATAAAAATTCCAGCCAACTTCATCTTTCGGATGCGCTTGTTTGCCCTCAGTTAGTTGGCTCTTGGTACGGCGATTTTGACATCTTCCATTTTGTTCCGCGGCATTATTCCGTTTCTCCAACTCTCTGAACCAATGGTAATGGATTGCAGCCTGTATTGCGTTGGATGATGCTCCAGCCAATGCCTTTTCAGCATTTTATAAATCTCGTCTCAAGTGATGACTGACAATTACAGTGTTTAAAGCCCAAAATCAAATACAATATCTCTGAAACATCAGAGGCTAGGTCTTCAGGGGCTAGGTCTTCTTCTTCCTCGCACCAGTCAGATGAGGAGCATGTTCGCCGCACGCCACATCCCCTGGAACATGTTGGGAAACATAGTATAAAAGAAAGAAAAAACATCCGCCAAAGGACCACTATGAAGATGCAAATAGCTTGATCTAATATTTACCAATGAATGCAGCGAAGATTAGAGGTTGGTGACGAAGTTGAGGGCAGTCCCTGTAGCTAGGATTAAACCTCCCAACCGCGAGAATTTTTCTCCTCCTGATCTAGGATCAAAGATATGATTCTTCTGTCCGTATCCACGCGTATGAGAGCACGGATCCTGTCGGGCTTCAACATCCAGAAGGAAAGCCTATGGTGGAGCAGCCTTACGACAGAAGGAGTTTCCCGAGAGAGAGAGAGAGAGAGAGAGAGAGAGAGAGAGAGGGGGGGGGGGAGAGAAATATTTGGCATTGATTTGGGTCCCCTTTTAAATTCAAATCAGTGGCAACTAATAGAAAACATAAAAGGAAAGGTTTTTACCCGGCGGCCCAACACTGTCTTAGGCCTAGCCTACAAGGGGGCTAGATTATCTTCTTCCTCGCACCAGTCGAACAAGGAGCGTGCTCGTCGTGCGCCACCGCCCTTGGAACCTGTTGATGCTGATTCCCGCAGCTAGGATTAAACCTCCCAACCGCTTGAATTTTTCTCCTCTTGATCTAGAACTAAAGAGATGATCCTTGATACGTCTTCAACGTATTTATAATTTTTGATTGTTCCATACTATTATATTATCTGTTTTGGATATTTTATATGCATTAATATGTTATTTTATATTATTTTTGGGACTAATCTATTAACCTAGAGCCCAGTGTCAGTTCCTATTTTTTTTCCCTGTTTTTGAGTTTCGCAGAAAATGAATACTAAATAGAGTCCAAATGGAATAAAACATTCATGATGATTTTTCCTGAACCAGAAGACAACCAGGAGACTTGGAGATGAAGTCGGAGGAGCCATGAGGCGGCCACAAGGATGGAGGGCGCGCACCCACCCTTGTGGGGCCCGCGTGCACCTCCTGACCTAATTCTTTTGCCTATATATATATTCCCAAGCATCCATGAAAATACTTTTCCACCGCGGCAACCTTCTGTACCCGTGAGATCCCATCTAGGGACCTTTTCTGGCACCCTGCCAAAGGGGGATTCGATCATGGAGGGATTTTACATCAACTCTATTGCCCTTCCGATGAAGCGTGAGTCGTTTCCCTCAGACCTACGGGTCTAGCCTTTTCCCAATTTTAAGTCTTGGCAGATTTTAGCAATTTAACACAAGTCAAGCAATCAACCTACACATGCAATTCTACGAGTATAGCAGCGGAATGTAAGTAATTGCATATGAAGGTAAAGGGGAGGAGTTTGGAGGGAGCAAACGCAATGTAGACACGGAGATTTTTGGCATGGTTCTGATAGGTGGTGCTATCGTACATCCATGTTGATGGAGACTTCAACCCACGAAGGGTAACAGTTGCGCGAGTCCACGGAGGGCTCCACCCACGAAGGGTCCACGAAGAAGCAACCTTGTCTATCCCACCATGACCATCGCCCACGAAGGACTTGCCTCACTTGGGTAGATCTTCACGAAGTGGGCGATCTCCTTGCCCTTACAAACTCCTTGGTTCAACTCCACAATCTTGATGGAGGCTCCCAAGTGACACCTGACCAATCTAGGTGACATCACTCTCCAAAAGGTAATAGATGGTGTGTTGATGATGAACTCCTTGCTCTTGTGCTTCAAATGATAGTCTCCCCAACACTCAACTCTCTCACATAGATTTGGATATGATGAAAAGATGGTTTGAGTGGAAAGCAACTTGGGAAAGGCTAGAGATCAAGATTCTTGTGGTTGGATTGGAATGTATTGGTCTCAACGCATGAGTAGGTGGTTCTCTCTCAGAAAATGAATGCTGGAAGAGTAGGCACGTTCTGATGGCTCTCTCACTGATGGAGAGGAGGGTGGAGGGGTATATATAGCCTCCACACAAAATCTAACCGTTACACACAAAAGAGCCAACTCGGTCAGACCGAATATGTGAACTCGGTAAGACCGATTCAGTTCAAAATGTGAATGTTAGAGTTTTCGATGGGACCGACATGATTAACTCGGTGAGACCGATGCGCTAGGGTTAGGGCAAAACTTGATCTCGGTGTGACCGATTACTTCAACTCGGTGAGACCGATTTTAGTAATAAGCAAACAGAGAGTTGGTCAGGCAAACTCGGTGGGACCGATTGCTCCTTTCGGTGAGAACGAACATTGCGAAAAGGAAACAGAGAGTTTGCATTGCCAACTCGGTAGGACCGATCGCTCATCTCGGTTGGAGCGAAACGCTACAAAGGAAAACAGACAGTTTGCAATCCCATCTCGGTGAGACCGAGATCCCTATCGGTGAGACCGAACTGATTAGGGTTTCTGGAAATGGCTATGTAAAGCGAACTCGATGGCGCCGGATAGATCAAATCGGTGAGGCCGAGTTTGACTTTAGGTTTAGGACATATGTGGAAATGAGAAAGTGGTTGAGGGCTTTTGGAGCATATCACTAAGCATTTTGAGCAAGCAAGCCATTAAGCAACACCTCATCCCCTTTTAATAGTATTGGCTTTTCATACGGACTCAATGTGATCTTGGATCACTAAAATGAAAATGTAGAGTCTTGAGCTTTTGCCAATATGTGTCCTTAGCATTTTGAGGGGTCCACATCTCTTAGTCCATGCCATGCCAATCATTTAACTTTCTGAAATGATTATCTTGAGAGAATATTAGTTCAATGAGCTATATGTTGTTAAGAATTACCAAAACCACCCAGGAATTAGTTGCACTTTTAATCTCCTTTTTTTGGTAATTGATGACAACATATAGATCAAAACTTCGACAAATGATAATAAGAATGGAATACATCATCGCTTTGAGAAGTATGTGATAAGCAAGAGCTCCCCCTAAATTTGTGCATTATTTGAAATTTGCTTTTGAATGCAAATGCACAATAAATTAGGATCATGGGTTACTCTTCCATGTCACATCAATCTTGGTGGAGTGCTCAAAATGATAGAACATACATAACATGCACTCATCACCAAGACAAGATGTGAATGATCATACATGAGAGATAGGATATCATCATTCAAGCACAAACATTAAAGTATGATATGATCAAGCACATGACCATACAAGTACCTCACACACACATAAGTAGAGTATCAACCAAACAAGCAAGCAAATAAAGTAGCAATAGAGGCAAAATGAAGCAAATGTACTCTCTCTCTCTCTCAGCCTATGATCTATACACTTTCTCCCCCTTTGGCAACAAGTTACCAAAAAGCTTGAAAATACATAGTGCTATGCGGCTCTCTAAGCACGATCTCCAGGAGCTCCAGAGTGCGAAGGTGGCATGGAGAGGAGTCCTGCAACGAATGCATCTGAAGAGGTCTGTGGAGCTGGTGGAGTATCAGCTGGAGGGGCAACTGAGGTTGTGGCTGCAGGAGCTAAGGTTGTAGCCCTAGTGTCTGTCACTGGCACCACTGCAGACCTCTGTCTTCTAGGCACCCTCTGATAGGAATCTGTGGTAGTCCTGTCACTCCTGTCCTTAAGCTCTTCTTGTATCTTCTCCACTGAAGTCTGAATCTCATTGACCTTGACATCCAAGTCATGAAGCTTTGTCTCAAAAATCCTTTCGAGGCTCTCTTGATTTTGAGTCAGGGTAGCTAGTCCTTTCTCTATTCTCACAGTGGCCTCAAGCAGATAGCTGAACTAGTCCTACTTGGTCTTGAGGTTGACTGTAGAGGGATCTGGAATCCTTGAAGATTTTTCAGCCTGTGCCTTTCTCTCTCTTCTATTGAGCCTCAGTTGAAGTTGGATGTGAAGGATCCATCACAACAGTGTTATCCTCAAAATCAGGCCTCAAGGGAAGGTGCTCTTTATCCAACACCAACTGATATGTGCATGTGCCCATCTTGGAATTTATGAGCATCTGGATGTGTGGAGCATAGCCACATGATCTTTTTTGATCAGCTGCAGTTCTCTTGATAGTCTCAACAATTATACTCATCACTTTAAATTTCGGTGGCACATCAAACATCTGAAGCAAGTTGATGGAGTGGCCTATGATCATCATGTGATCTCCTGACTTGGGCAACAAAGTGTGCCTCAAAATGGTGTTCATGGTGGCCAATCCAGACAACAAGTAATATACTGAGCCTAGCTTGTGTGTCTCCAAGGCTTTGCCAGGTATCTCCTTGTACATATTAGCCATGGAGTTGCGATCTTTCTTGCGCTTGGCATAGACATCATGATCATCCTCATGCTCTTCAGGGGCATTGATAAACTTGGCCCACTCAGCAACTGTAGACTGGTACCTAGTACCCTCAGTCATCCAGACAATCTTTTCATCTGGGTAGAAGTGAGCAGTGGAATAGAACTGCATGATCAACTCATCATTCCATTTCGTCAATTTCCGACCAACAAATGTGTCAACACCATTGAGTTTGAAACTCCCATGCACTCCAGGAAATGATCTTTATTGTTGTCAATGTATTTCTAGTCCACCCATTTCATGTCACACACAATGGACTTCTTGTCCAAGAGGACTGTCTCATAGAAGTCCTGCTGTCCCTTTGTGTGAAACATGTATTCCACAAGAGTTCTTCTTCTCATAGCATAGGGGTCTGACTATCTCCACAATCTGAGTCCTGCATCTTTTCTTTCCTTCATATTTTCAGCAATTGGATGATTGTCATCATGATCAGGAATCCTTGGTTTGAGTTTTCTAAGCACTTGGGCTTCTTCTTCATCTTCCACTTCAGGCACTGGGGCCTTGTTTTCTCAGCAACTGGTATGTTTCTAGTTGACCTCTTGGGTGCTGCAGGCTTAGAAGCTTGAGCAGCAGCTGACGGTGTCCTGGATAAGGGGGTACTCACCACGTCGTCTCCCAACCAGCTGGATCGGGCCGAGAACCCCCATGGCGGTTCACTTATGGGCCACTTTAGGCAGTCCATGCTGCATACAAGGAGGATTCCACAAAGACTTGGCACCCAAGACAAGGACTCCTCTAAACCCTAGGCCTCTGATGTGTTATATAAACCGAGGCCAGGCTAGTCAATAGAACATCTCATATTCATTAGAACAATCTCGTGGTAGACACATGTACTCTGTACTACACCCATATGAATACAATCAAAAGCAAGATGTAGGGTATTATCTCTTCGAGAGAGCCCGAACGTTGGTAAAACCCTGTGTCCATGTTAACATAGCTCCAAGACGCCTAGCTTAGGACCCCTACTAGGAGGTACGCCGGATATAGAACCGACATTGGTGCTTTCATTGAGAGCCTGCTCGCAGTCGCCATGGTGCAATGGGAATTCGGATCATCTCCGGCGCGATCTACACATCGGAGCCGAGCTTCATGGTCGATGTCGGCATCTTTGTCGCCGGCTTGACTGGTCACCTCAGCTGGACCGAGGACCGCGCTCCATGTTAGATCATCAAGATCAGACAGATACTTCCATCATCATCAGCTCAAATCTCAACCGAGACCATGGAAAAGTCGTCCATGGAGCCTGGGAGCTCATCTTCAACATTGCCCTCGTGCGATCGCATAGTTTTTTTCTGTACAACAGACTTGTTTTCACTGCCACCGTCTCCTCAGAAGTCACTTTGACGGACCCTTTGGTGGAATTGTGAGGAATTGATTATACAACAACCCTGTAAAATTTCATCGCCTTCCGATGGAGGAATCTCCAGCGATCTATGATATACCGGAGGCCTGTCGAGTCTGGACGGGAATTTGGACGAGTTTAGGACGTGGTATCCAGAGCCTAACTCGGAGGTTATTTGGAAGATCCAACCATTCATATTGTGCGGAATTTCCATATCTACCACCTCTCAAAATTTCAGCTCGATCCGACCGTTCAAACTCCGGGAACCTTTCGATTAGTGCATCACTTTTCGGATCTGTTTTCTGCGCGAATATGAATCCAACCTGAGTTCATCTTTCTTCATGAACGGGATATTGGACAATCTTTTTGGAAGCATATCTTTCTAGGGTATTATGCATTGTTCTTAAACACGTGCCCATAAAATTTTAAGCCTTCTCTAAGGTATTCTTCACCATCACACTGGTGTCAAACCAGTCCGGCAACATTGCTCCACGGTTGCGACCTGCGCTAGACACGTCGTCGCTTTGTTGAGCCGAGCTCAACTTCTTCGGATCATCATCTCGACGAGTTGAACAAGAGTTCAGCATCGCGAAGGATAAATCATCACCAACATCGCCAC
The DNA here is from genome assembly GCF_018294505.1 of Triticum aestivum. NCBI lineage: Eukaryota > Viridiplantae > Streptophyta > Magnoliopsida > Poales > Poaceae > Triticum > Triticum aestivum. The sequence continues at coordinate 547,479,343 of NC_057803.1, read as the reverse complement.
CCCATGGATTACGCGGAGCAGGTACACAGGCATTGTCGCACGGTCACTTCATCAAGCCGACATTGACCACGTCACAAGTCACGACCTGCGTTGGCATGGCCACACTGTTGCTTCTTCAAGCCGATGTCCATCATGCCGAACTGCTTCAACACCTCGGCTGACAGGGCAGCCACAATGTCTCCTTACCGACCCACTCCGTCACCTCAGCTAGACCGGGGGCTTCGCCATCTCATCATCAACCTACTCCCGAGACTTCGGCATCATCAGCCGACCAGCTTCGTCACGTTAGCTGGACCGTAGGGGCTTTGCCTCGGCGAGCCAACCTTTGCCAGCATCGCCATGCCATCGCTTCATCGCCCATCAGGCAATGGGTGTGCGGATCGAGTCCCAATTTTGGGAGTAACCTTTCTTCAGATGCTACAACAGATAAACCAGGCGCTATTGATCCTAGTAATTTTTCTTGCTTGGGTTTACTTTTTCCGAGGAATTATTACTCTGATTTGTTCCATCATATGTACACAGGTCTGTCAAGTGATGGCCGCATTAACGATGGTTGCGTGATGGTTCGGTGAATTTCCCGTCTGCAGTTCAGCGAATGCCTCATTGGGGACTCGAATCGCCCTGTGAATACATGCTTTGTCACGCCAGCGCTCTGCATCGACATTGGCTTCAAAGCCAGGCCACATCTCTTAAAAAATTATTTTGCGTAAATTAATTATGTGAGGTTTTTGTTCTATATTTATATTATTATTATTTTGGACTGCATTATTTTACATGTGTAGGTAATCGACTTCGACTACGTCACGCGATTACTTCAGCAAGCCGACGTCGTCGTCCCAATCACCACGGACCACGTCACCTCGGCTGGACCAGGGCTTCGTCATCATATCATTAACCCACACCACAGACTTCGGCGTCATACTGTCGGCCTGCTCCGTCGCCTCATTCGTACTAGAGGTTCCATCCCGCCACATTAGGCGTGCTATGTCGCTACTTCGGAGTGCCGAACTCTTTGCTCTGCCACCTCGGGACCAGCTTGGGAGCTGGGACCTCGTCCCGCCGTAAGCTTAGGCTGCGCATCGACACCGAGCACATTAACCAGCTAAGTCGCTTCCATGCTTAGTTTTTTTAATTCTTGTTCGGTTCAACCAAACATTATATTTATGCGAAAATATGTTTGTCAAAATGAGGTTCGTTAAAAACCACTTTTCTTTGCCCGTGTTAATTGGGGCTCTCAAATTTATATGAGCCATTTTATAATAAGTGTTCTTCTTCTAAGTCGTTGCAAAGTCTTTTTCTACCACTCCTTTCTCGACTCGAGTGTGTGGTCAATAGCCGGATAGCCTATTTTCTCTCTAATGTCGCTCGAGTTTAGTTCGCTAAAATGGCTTAACGAGCAGTACTCCGCCTTCGGGATAGGAGGTTGCAACCATAGGCTGGCCGCTTGAAGTCTTGAGATCGGATGTGTCATATGAATGCACAACAGAAGCACAAAAATTTTAAGACCAATTTTCGGATTGGCACCAAATGACTTGATTTAGTTCGGACGTCAAGCTTTTACGTAAGTTTTTTGGCTTTTCGATCTTATGGCATGTTTAACCTATTTGTGTGTCTCCAGCATAAGTCTTGCAGTACAACGCCGAAAACCTTTAAAGATTCGGCAATATCAAAGAGGGGCTGCGGCTAGAGCCGAACCCACCAAAAGCCAAAGTATTCCATGGACTCCTCGGCAAAACATTCTCAGATACTGCTTTATATGCATCGGTTTCGAATTGTGTCTTTGGTCAATAGTTGGGTTGCCCGGCTCCTATGCTTGCCTCCTACGTTCTGCTTTGTTCGGCTAGGTGTGCAAAGGGAGAACCACTACGATTGTGCTTCCAGCTCGCATGGTTAAGCGCCTCAGTGGAGAAAGCTGAAAACTGACTATCACAATAAGTGTAAACTGGTCAGCGGTTCGATGACCGTGTTAAACTATAAGATCGATGGAGGTCAACCCATGTTAAACGACGGGCCGTTCACAAGATTGGCCGAAGTGTTAACGGCTTGACCTCGACTGTCGCCGAACACTAACCGAGAGCTAATAATTGGCCTCCCAACTTTAAGCTCCTATGACTAAGTGAAAGTTATAAAGCTCGCATATCTGATTGCCTTGTTTCCGCTAACACAACCGCCTTCGGGCACCGAGACGTCGGCTAAGGGTTGTTTTGTTATTGTGGAAACACCCTGCGTAGCATCTACAAGGGGGTGGAAGCCGACGATGGGCCACTTTCAACTGATAAACGGTCGCAACAGAGTCGAAATAAACATATCATCGGCATTTATATTTAATATACAAGGGCTGCCTTCCATAATCATCGTTATAAAGCCATAAATATGCATCAATTTGACTTAAGATTTTGGCCAAGCTGGGTTGCCTGGCTCCTGTGCTTACCCCTACGTTCTGGAGTTTTCGGCTAGGCAGTAAAGGGAGCACCTCTATGATTGTTACTACCGGGTCATCCGAGTTAGTACCTCAGACTGGGTGAAGCCGAAAGCTAGCGATCTTAAAGGATATAATTGGTCGGCAATGACGGAAGTGAAAATTTTGGTTCATTAAGACCATAGAGTTCGGGAACTTTCCCCACACTAAATCCTCAATATTTTCCTCCCACATTGATTGGAGGAGAGGTTTTATGATCATGATCAGCATGACAACCCGAAGAAAGGAACCGATAGCGGGACTATTTTCTTCGGACGATGTTTCTTCCCTTAAAAAGTAACATAACATATCTCTCCGTGTACCTTTGTTTATAAAACCATATGGCTGGATTGCCTTGTTTGTCGTTTATAAAGTAGGACAAACACTCCCCGGCTACTGGCCGAGGAGGTTGAAACCGATGGTTGGTCATCAAAGTTTTGTACAGTGCGGATCTGAGCATTAATGATGTAGAGTACTTGGATACATAGAATCATTACACATAATTTGTGATTTTACTCCACATATCGATCCTTAATTCAGCCACCCATGCCCACATTAAGGCTCGGGAGCTACCGGGCTTCGGGCTTATCATTTACTAATATTAAAGGGGCACATTGATCCCCTGATCCGGTGTTGCCACCCGACCAGTGTCTCGGGGGCTACTGCATTGCCTATTCAATACAGAAAATTCAAAGTGCTCAGTGTTAGGCTTGACCGAACTATGGGCAAACACATCTTCGGATAACAATATGAACTATCTAGGACCTATCCGGCGTCAAGCTAATATATTACAGCGACTTCTCGAGACCCTCTCTCAAGGGCTCGTCCGCTAATCACTATCTCCTCTAATGTGCATCTCGGGTTTTAGGCCGACACACACACCTTGAGGGCTACTGGCTATATATCATGTCAGTAAATAAATCGCATCAATCGGAAATAAAATCCACAAACAATCAGCCCAAGCCCGAGGTGGTGCATCACCTCGGAAGCAGTCTAGCATAAAGCTCGGATGCAAGTGGCTGCCTCTATAGAGGGCATTTCCGGTAGAGGGCATTTTCGGCATTAAGCTCGGCTTAACTTCTTCGACTTTTTTGAGCCAAAGTGATCTATGACACCTCGGATATAGTCCGACATTGGAGCTCGGATATTCTTCGGCATTGGAGCTCGGATATTCTCCGGCATTGGAGCTCGGATGCAGACCGGCGTTGGAGCTCGGCTGCAAAAAGACACCTCGGATGCAGTCCGACATTAGAGCCTGGATACAGTTCGACATTGGATCTCGGACGCGAGAGGATACCGCCGCATAGGAAACACTTCAAACCCTAGGTGTGGTGTAAAAATAACAAGGCAATGATAAAGGCCGATAACTTAAAGGGGCTCCTTGGATACCCAACGTGTAAACTCTTCGGATTCACTTCGGCGATCCTCAAGATTGAAGATGAGAAGATTTGTTGAACCAATTTTCAAGACCGATGACCGAAGATGAAGAACAATTTGGAAGAATCGAGGAGAGTCCCCAACTTGAAGACCAGTTCAAGGGGCTACTGATGGTGTCCTGGACTAGGGGGTACTCACCACGTCGTCTTGGATCGGTCCAAGGACCCCCTGATGTCTACTACACAACCTTCTTCTTGTAGACATTGTTGGGCCTCCAAGTGCAGAGGTTTGTAGGACAATAGCAAATTTCCCTCAAGTGGATGACCTAAGGTTTATCAATCCGTGGGAGGCATAGGATGAAGATGGTCTCTCTCAAACAATCCTGCAACCAAATAACAAAGAGTCTCTTGTGTCCCCAACACACCCAATACAATGGTAAATTGTATAGGTGCACTAGTTCGGCGAAGAGATGGTGATACAAGTGCAATATGGATAGTAGATAATGGTTTTTGTAATCTGAAAATATAAAAACAGCAAGGTAACAAGTGGTAAAAGTGAGTGTAAACGGTATTGCAATGTGTTGAAACAAGGCCTAGGGTTCATACTTTCACTAGTGCAAGTTCTCTCAACAATAATAACATAATTGGATCATATAACTATCCCTCAACATGCAACAAAGAGTCACTCCAAAGTCACTAATAGCATAGAACAAACGAAGAGATTATTGTAGGGTACAAAACCACCTCAAAGTTATCCTTTCTGATCGATCTATTCAAGAGTCCGTAGTAAAATAACATGAAGCTATTCTTTCTGTCAATCTATCATAGAGTTCATACTAGAATAACACCTTAAGACACAAATCAACCAAAACCCTAATGTCACCTAGATACTCCAATGTCACCTCAAGTATCCGTGGGTATGATTATACGATATGCATCACACAATCTCAGATTCATCTATTCAACCAACACTTCAAAGAGTGCCCCAAAGTTTCTACCGGAGAGTAAAGACGAAAACGTGTGCCAACCCCTATGCATAAGTTCACGGAACTCGCAAGTTGATCACAAAAACATACATCAAGTGGATCACGTGATATCCCATTGTCACCACAGATAAGCACATGCAAGACATACATCAAGTGTCCTCAAATCCTTAAAGACTCAATCCAATAAGATAACTTCAAAGGGAAAACTCATTTCATCACAAGAGAGTAGAGGGAGAGAAACATCATAAGATCCAACTATAATAGCAAAGCTCACGATACATCAAGATCGTACCACCTCAAGAACACAAGAGAGAGAGAGAGATCAAACACATAGCTAGTGGTACATACCCTCAGCCCCGAGGGTGAACTACTCCCTCCTCATCATGGAGAGCGTCGAGATGATGAAGATGGCCACCGGAGAGGGATTCCCCCCTCCGGCAGGCTGCCGGAATGGGTCTATATTGGTTTTCAGTGTCTACGGAGGCTTCTGGCGGTGGAACTTCTGATCTATTCTGCTCCCCGAAGTTTTTAGGGTATATGGATATACAAAGGAGAAAGAAGTCAGTAAGGGGAGCCACAAGGGGCCCATGAGGGTGGGGCGCGTCTCCCTGCCTCGTGGCCACCTCGAAGCTTCCTTGACTTCAACTCCAAGTCTCCTGGATCACGTTCGTTCCAAAAATCACGCTCCAGAAGGTTTCATTCCATTTGGACTCCGTTTGATATTCCTTTTCTGTGAAACACTGAAACAAGGGAAAAAACAGGAACTGGCACTGGGCTCTGGGTTAATAGGTTAGTCCCAAAAATAATATAAAAGTGTAAAATAAAGCCCATGAACATCCAAAACAGATAATATAATAGCATGGAACAATCAAAAATTATAGATACGTTGGAGACGTATCAAGCATCCCCAAGCTTAATTCCTGCTCGTCCTCGAGTAGGTAAATGATAAAAACAGGATTTTTGATGTGGAATTCTACCTAGCATATTTATCCAAGTAATTCTCTTTATTGTGGCATGAATATTTAGATCCATCAGATTCAAGACAAAACTTTAACATTGACATAAAAATAATAATACTTCAAGCATACTAACAAAGTAATCATGTCTTCTCAAAATAACATGGCCAAAGAAAGTTATCCCTACAAAATTATATAGTCTGGCTATGCTCTATATTCACCACACAAAATATTTAAATCATGCACAACCCCGATGACAAGCCAAGCAATTGTTTCATACTTTTGATGTTCTCAAACTTTTTCAATCTTCACGCAATACATGAGCGCGAGCCATGTACATAGCACTATAGGTGGAATAGAATGGTGGTTGTGGAGAAGACAAAAAGGAGAAGATAGTCTCACATCAACTAGGCGTATCAACGGGCTATGGAGATGCCCATCAATAGATATCAATGTGAGTGAGTAGGGATTGTCACGCAACGGGTGCACTAGAGCTAGAAGTGTATGAAAGCTCAAAAAGAAACTAAGTGGGTGTGCATCCAACTCGCTTGCTCACGAAGACCTAGGGCATTTTGAGGAAGCCCATCATTGGAATATACAAGCCAAGTTCTATAATGAAAGATTCCCACTAGTATATGAAAGTGACAACATAGGAGACTCTCTATCATGAAGATCATGGTGCTACTTTGAAGCACAAGTGTGATAAAAGGATAGTAACATTGTCCCTTCTCTCTTTTTCTCTTATTTTTTTATTTGGGCCTTTTCTCTTTTTTATGGCCTTTTTTTCTTTTTTCTTTTTTTCGTCTGGAGTCTCATCCCGACTTGTGGGGGAATCATAGTCTCCATCATCCTTTCTTCACTGGGACAATGCTCTAATAATGATGATCATCACACTTTAATTTACTTACACCTCAATACTTAGAACAAAATATGACTCTATATGAATGCCTCTGGCGGTGTACCGGGATGTGCAATGAGTCATGAGCGACATGTATGAAAGAATTACGAACGGTGGCTTTGCCACAAATACGATGTCAACTACATGATCATGCAAAACAATATGACAATGATAGAGCGTGTCATAATAAACGGAACGGTGGAAACTTGCATGGCAATATATCTCGGAATGGCTATGGAAATGCCATAATAGGTAGGTATGGTGGCTGTTTTGAGAAAGGTATATGGTGGGTGTATGATACCGGCGAAAAGTGCGTGGTATTAGATAGGCTAGCAATGGTTGGAAGGATGAGAGTGCGTATAATCCATGGACTCAACATTAGTCATAAAGAACTCATATACTTATTGCAAAAATCTATTAGTTATCAAAACAAAGTACTACACGCATGCTCCTAGGGGGATAGATTGGTAGGAAAAGACCATCGCTCGTCCCCGACCACCACTCATAAGGAAGGCAATCAATAAATAAATCATGCTCCGACTTCATCACATAACGGTTCACCATACATGCATGCTACGGGAATCACAAACTTCAACACAAGTATTTCTCAAATTCACAACTACTCAACTAGCATGACTCTAATATACCATCTCCATATCTCAAAACTATCATCAAGTATCAAACTTCTCATAGTATTCAATGCACTTATATGAAAGTTTTTATTATTGCCATGTTGTTCTAAAGGACTCTCAAAATAATATAAGTGAATCATGAGAGTTCATCTATTTCTTCAAAATAAAACCACCACCGTGCTCTAAAAAGACATAAGTGAAGCACTAGAGCAATTGACAAACTACTCCGAAGGATATAAGTGAAGATCAATGAGTAGTCGAATAATTATGCAACTATGTGAAGACTCTCTAACATTTAAGAATTTCAGATCTTGGTATTTTATTCAAACAGCAAGCAAAACAAAATAAAATAAAATGACTCTCCAAGCAAAACACATATCATGTGGTGAATAAAAATATAGCTCCAAGTAAAGTTACCGATAGACGAAGACGAAAGAGGGGATGCCTTCCGGGGCATCCCCAAGCTTAGGATTTTGGTTGTCCTTGAATATTACCTTGGGGTGCCTTGGGAATCCCCAAGCTTAGGCTCTTGCCACTCCTTATTCCATAGTCCATTGAATCTTCACCCAAAACTTGAAAACTTCACAACACAAAACTTAATAGAAAACTCGTAAGCTCCGTTAGTATAAGAAAATAAATCACCACTTAGGTACTGTTGTGAACTCATTCTAAATTCATATTGGTGTAATATCTACTGTATTCCGACTTCTCTATGGTCCATACCCTCCGATACTACTCATAGATTCATCAAAATAAGCAAACAACACATAGAGAACAGAATCTGTCAAAAACAGAACAGTCTGTAGTAATCTGTAGGTTTCGAATACTTCTGTAACTCCAAAAATCCTGAGAAATTAGGAAGTCCTAGGAAATTTGTTTATTAATGTACTTCAAATGGAATTGGTATTTTATCGCTCTCTGATAAAAAATGAAAATTATTTTCGTGAGCGCATACTTTCTGTTTTTTACTGCAAGATCAAATAACAATTACCCAAGAAGATCCTAAAGGCTTTACTTGGCACAAACACTAATTAAAACATAAAAACACAATCATAACAGAGGATAGATGATTAATTTATTACTAAACAGTAACAAAAAGCAAGGAACAAAAATAAATTTGGGTTGCCTCCCAACAAGCGCTATCGTTTGACGCCCCTAGCTAGGCATGATGATTTCAATGATGCTCACATAAAAGATAAGAATTGTAACATAAAGAGAGCATCATGAAGAATATGACTAGCACATTTAAGTCTAACCCACTTCCTATGCATAGGGATTTTGTGAGCAAACAACTTATGGGAACAAGAATCAACTTGCATAGGAAGGTAAAACAAGCATAACTTCCGGATTTTAAGCACATAGAGAGGAAACTTGATATTATTGCAATTCCTGCAAGCATATGTTCCTCCCTCAGAATAATTTTCAGTAGCATAATGAATGAATTCAACAATATAACTATCATGTGAGGCATAATCCAATTGAAAACTAAAACCATGATGACAAGTTTCATGGTTATCCTTATTCTTTATAGCATACATGTCATCACAATAATCATCATAGATAGCAACTTTGTTCTCATAATCAATTAGAACCTCTTCCTAAATACTGGAATCATTTACATAAAGTCAATGCCTCTCCAAATCCACATTTATAATTATCACAATAAGATCCAACATCCTCCAAAATAGTGGGATCAACACTTCCTAAAGTTGACACTCTCCCAAACCCACTTTCATAAATATAATCATCATAAATAGGAGGCATGCTATCATCAAAATAAATTTGCTCATCAAAACTTGGGGGACAAAAAATATCATCTTCATCAAACATAGCATCCCCAAGCTTGTGGCTTTGCATATCATGGATATTCAAATAATTCATACTAACAACATTGCAATCATGCTCATCATCCAAAGATTTAGTGCCAAACATTTTAATACACTCTTCTTCTAACACTTTGGCACAATTATCAGAATCCTTATTTTCACAAAAGACATTAAAAAGATGAAGCATATGAGGTACCCTCAATTCTATTTTTTGTAGTTTTCTTTTATAGACTAAACTAGTGATAAAACAAGAAACTAAAAGATTCGATTGCAAGATCTAAAGATATACCTTCAAGCGCTAACCTCCCCGGCAACGACGCCAAAAAAGAGCTTGATGTCTACTACACAACCTTCTTCTTGTAGACGTTGTTGGGCCTCCAAGTGCAGAAGTTTGTAGGACAGTAGCAAATTTCCCTCAAGTGGATGACCTAAGGTTTATCAATCCGTGGGAGGCGTAGGATGAAGATGGTCTCTCTCAAACAACCCTGCAACCAAATAACAAAGATTCTCTTGTGTCCCCAACACACCCAATACAATGGTAAATTCTATAGGTGCACTAGTTCGGTGAAAGATGGTGATACAAGTGCAATATGGATAGTAGATAATGGTTTTTGTAATCTGAAAATACAAAAACAGCAAGGTAACAAGTGGTAAAAGTGAGCGTAAACGGTATTGCAATGTGTTGAAACAAGGCCTAGGGTTCATAATTTCACTAGTGCAAGTTCTCTCAACAATAATAACATAATTGGATCATATAACTATCCATCAACATGCAACAAAGAGTCACTCCAAAGTCACTAATAGCGGAGAACAAACAAAGAGATTATTGTAGGGTACGAAACCACCTCAAAGTTATCCTTTCTGATCGATCTATTCAAGAGTCCGTAGTAAAATAACATGAAGCTATTCTTTCCGTTCAATCTATTATAGAGTTCATACTAGAATAATACCTTAAGACACAAATCAACCAAAACCCTAATGTCACCTAGATACTCCAATGTCACCTCAAGTATCCGTGGGTATGATTATACGATATGCATCACACAATCTCAGATTCATCTATTCAACCAACACAAAGAACTTCAAAGAGTGCCCCAAAGTTTCTACCGAAGAGTCAAGACGAAAATGTGTGCCAACCCCTATGCATAAGTTCACGGAACTCGCAAGTTGATCACCAAAACATACATCAAGTGGATCACGTGATATCCCATTGTCACCATAGATAAGCACATGCAAGACATACCTAAAGTGTTCTCAAATCCTTAAAGACTCAATCCGATAAGATAACTTCAAAGGGAAAACTCAATTCATCACAAAAGATTATAGGGGGAGAAACATCATAAGATCCAATTATAATAGCAAAGCTCGCGATACATCAAGATCGTACCACCTCAAGAACACGAGAGAGAGAGAGATCAAACACATAGCTACTGGTACATACCCTCAGCCCCGAGGGTGAACTACTCCCTCCTCATCATGGAGAGCGCCGAGATGATGAAGATGGCCACCGGAGAGGGATTCTCCCTCCGGCAGGGTGCCGGAACGGGTCTAGATTGATTTTCGGTGGCTACAGAGGCTTATGGCGGTGGAACTCCCGATCTATTCTGCTCCCCGAAGTTTTTAGGGTATATGGATATATATAGGCGAAAGAAGTCGGTAAGGGGAGCCACGAGGGGCCCACGAGGGTGGGGGCACGCCTCCCTGCCTCGTGGCCACCTTGGAGCTTCCTTGACTTCAACTCCATGTCTCCTCGATCACGTTCATTCCAAAAATCACGCTCCCGAAGGTTTCATTCCATTTGGACTCTGTTTGATATTCCTTTTCTGTGAAACACTGAAACAAGGGAAAAACAGGAACTGGCACTGGGCTCTGGATTAATAGGTTAGTCCCAAAAAAATACAAAAGTGTAAAATAAAGCCCATAAACATCCAAAACACATAATATAATAGCATGGAACAATCAAAAAATTATAGATACATTGGAGACGTACACCCCCATGGCAGTTCACTTACGGGCCACTTCGGGTAGCCCATGCCACATACAAGGAGGATTCCACAAAGACTTGGCGCCCAAGACAAGGACTCCTCTAAACCCTAGGCCTCTGGTGTGTTATATAAACCGAGGCCAGGCTAGTCAATAGAACATCTCATATTCATTAGAACAATCTCGTGGTAGACCCATGCATGTACTCTGTACTACACCCATATGAATACAATCAAAAGTAGGATGTAGGGTATTATCTCTTTGAGAGAGCCCGAACCTGGGTAAAACCCTATGTCCATGTGTTAACATCACTCCAAGACGCCTAGCTTAGGACCCCTACTACGAGATACGCCGGATATAGAACCGACAGCAGCCTTGGGGGCAGTCTTGGGCTTTGATGGAGCAACCCCTGACTTGATGGCATCCCCCATCAACTTCTGTGCTTTGGGTGCTGGTGCAGCATCCTCCTCATTCTCTTCCTCATCTGATTGGATCATCATAGATGGCTTTCGAATAACTCTAGCCTTGGTCTTCTTGACCATTTCCTTCCTCTTCTTTCCCTCACCAGCAGCCTCTTCTTCTGTTGACATGGAGATCTCAAGAGTTGAGGCTCTAGCCTTAGACATTGACACTCTCTTGGCAGGAGCTTTTTTGTGCAACCCAGGCTTGGTTGAAGCTGTAGTGCCAAACTCTTTCTTGACAACATTCTTCTTTGAAGTGACCTCTTCATCAATAGCAAAGTCTTCATCCTTTGATTCTGAGTTTCTCTTCTTCCTTGTCCTTGTTGCTGCTTTGGGCAAGTTGCTCGGGATGCTTCTACTACCCTCATCATAGCTACCAGAGGGACTGGTGCCCTCACTCAAGTTAACTTGCTCCTCAGATTTGTTCTGGCTGTCACTTTGGTCTGACATGGCTGAAACTGAAAGCTGACCCTGTGAATAGATATAGTTGAGATAGAGTGGATGAGTAATACGTCTCCAACATATCTATAATTTTTGATTGCTATGCTATTATATTATCAATCTTGGATGTTTTATAATCATTTTATATCATTTTTGGTACTAAAGTGGCAAGTGCCACTTGCTGTTTTTTGCATGTTTTTTACATTGCAGATAATCAATACCAAACGGAGTCCAAACACAGCGAAACTTTTTGTGGATTTTTTTGGACCAGAAGACAACGAATGGGCCGAAGAAGCACCTGGGGGCTGCTCCAAGGGGAGCACATGCCCACCTCGGGTGCCCCCGGACCGCCTCTTTACTCTATAAATACCCCAATATTCCAGAAACCCTAGGGGAGTCAACAAAAATCAATTCTAGCCGCCGCAGAGTCTAGAACCACCAGATCCAATCTAGACACCATCACGGAGGGGTTCACCACTTCCATTGGTGCCTCTCCGATGATGCGTGAGTAGTTCTTTGTAGACCTTTGGGTCCGTAGTTAGTAGCTAGATGGCTTCCTCTCTCTCGTTCGATTCTCAATACAATGGTCTCTTGGAGATCCATATGATGTAACTCTTTTGCGGTGTGTTTGTTGGGATCCGATGAACTTTGAGTTTATGATCAAATCTATCTATTTTTATCCATGGAAGTTATTTGAGTTTCTTTGATCTCTTATATGCATGATTGCTTATAGCCTCGTATTTCTTCTCTGATGTTTGGGTTTTGTTTGGCCAACTTGATCTATTTATCTTGCAATGGGAAGAGGTGCTTTGTAGTGGGTTCGATCTTACGGTGCTTGATCCCAGTGACAGAAGGGGAACCGACACGTATGTATCGTTGCTACTAAGGATAAAATGATGGGAGTCTATTTCTACATAAATATATCTTGTCTACATCATGTCATCGTTCTTATTACATTACTCCATTTCTCCATGAACTCAATACACTAGATGCATGCTGGATAGCGGTCGATGTGTGGAGTAATAGTTGTAGATGCAGGCAGGAGTCGGTCTACTAATCTTGGACGTGATGCCTATGTAATGATCATTTCTTGGATATCGTCATGAGTATTTGAAGTTCTATCAATTGCCCAACAGTAATTTGTTCACCCACCATTTGCTATTTTTCTCGAGAGAGGCCACTAGTGAAACCTACGCCCCTCGGGTCTCTTCTTCATATTATTTGCCTTTGCGATCTATTTTCCTTTGCCTTTATTTTCAGATCTACTAAACCCAAAAACCCAAAAATACCTTGCTGCAATTTATTCTTATTTATTTTATTTGGCGTTTGATCTATCAATCTACTACAATTTATTCATGTACATTTTGCCTATCTTGGGCGCCGTACCCGAAAGGGATTGACAACCCCTTTTACACGTCGGGTTGGGAGTATTTGTTATTTTTGTGCAGGTGTTGTTTACGTTTTGTTGCCTGGTTCTCCTACTGGTTCGATAACCTTGGTTTCATCACTAAGGGAAATACCTACCATCGCTGTGCTGCATCATCCCTTCCTCTTTGGGGAAATACCGATGTAGCTTCAAGCCGCTATCAAAAGGAATTTCCGGCGCCGTTGCCGGGGAGGATCATCTACATATACCAGGTTCCTAATCACAAAATCACATCTCCTCGCAATTTACATTATTTACCATTTGCCTCTCGTTTTCCTCTCCCCCACTTCATAAATATTTACCGTTTTATTCCCTCTTTTTCGTTCACCTTTTTCTTGCCGGATCTGTTTTTGAGTGCAATCTTGTTATGTAGTCATCATGGCTCAAGAGAACACCAAGTTGTGTGATTTCTCAAATACCAACAACAATGATTTTATTGGCACTCTGATTGCTCCCGCCACTAGTGTGGAGTCTTGTGATATTAATACTGCTTTGCTGAATCTTGGTATGGAAGATCAATTTTCTGGTACTCCTAAGGAGGATGTCACATCCCACCTTAATACCTTCGTGGAATTATGTGATATGCAAAAGAAAAAACATGTCGACAATGATATTGTGAAGATGAAATTATTTCCGTTTTCTTTGCATGATTCTGTAAAATTTTGGTTTTCTTCTTTGCCTCGCAATAGTATCAATTCTTGGAATAAGTGCAAAGATGCTTTTATCACTAAGTATTTTCCGCCCGCAAAAAATATTTCCCTTAGAACCCAGATCATGAATTTCAAGCAACTTCAACATGAGTATGTTGCACAATCTTGGGAAAGGATGAAAATGATGCTAAGGAATTGCCCAACTCATGGGTTAAATCTTTGGATGATCATACAAATTTTTTATGCGGGATTGATTTTGTTTCTCATAATATTTTATATTCCGCCGTGGGTGGTACTTTTATGGAAATTACTTTGGGTGAAGCCAGCAAATTGCTTGATAATATCATGGCGAATTATTCACAATGGCATACCGTAAGAGCTCCTACTAGTAAAAAAATTAATTTGGTTGAAGAAATTTCTTCTTTGAGTGAAAAATTTGATGCTCTTATGAAATTGGTTGCTAGTAAAAGTGCTCCTATTGATTTCAATGATATGCATTTGTCTACTTTGATTGAGAAAAATAGTGATGCCGTATATGTGAATTTTATCTCTTGAAATAATTTCAATAACAATGCTTATAGAGGTAATTTTAATCCTACGCTTTTTCCTAGTAATTCCTCTAATAATTATGGTAATTCCTATGGAAATCATTCTTATAATAATAATAGGAACACCTCTGATCTTGAGAATAATATTAAAGAATTTATCAACACGCAAAAAGTTTTCAACACTACCATAGAAGAAAAGTTGAATAAGATTGATGATTTTTCTAGAAGTGTTGATAGAATTTCTCATGATGTAGAAAGTCTCAAGATGAAAAATTTTGTGCCTAAAGTTGAGGAATAAATTAAAGCTCTCTATGTTTCTATGGATGAAATTAAGAAAAGAACTGCTAATCTTAGAGCTAAAAGAGAATTTTTAGAAAAAGCGTTTTCTAGTGATTACTTTCGTAAAAGTGATGAAGAGATTAAAATGATTGGTGTTTCTTCTATTGATTCCTTGTTTAGTAAAGTTAAGATTGATGAAAAAGGGACTGGAGAAGAGTCAACTTTAGTAGAAGGCGTCCCGATAATTTGAAGGGTGAAAATCTTGTTGAGAAAATTGATAAAAGTGGGTTTGAAGAGGTCAAAACTTTAACTAGTGACGCACCCACTCTTTTGGATTACAAAGACTTTAATTATGATAGTGTGACAACCTGGTTTTTGCCCTCTTTCTTTGGCTGACTTTCAGTTGGTTTGAATTTGAAAATTGGAGTTTTGAATCTTTTCATATGGACTTAAACACTTGGATACCCCTTGGCTTTCACCCAAGTGTCCCATTTCCCTCTCTAACCATCATTCCCACTCTGGTTCACCTCAAAATAATATTTGGAATATTTTTCTTAAATGACAAATATTCATTTCCCTCTCTTAAACCCTAGCTAGCTCAATGTGCTCCAAAGCAACCCCAATTTTTCTTGCCCACAAAACTCTGAGAAAATTCACAAATATTCTTTGAACCCTAGGGCACCTTCCTGAGCAAAAATATTGCATCACTTTTTGGAGTATTTTTGCTACAGAAAATATTTTCTGTTCTGGACAGAAATGGTGGTTTCAGCAACAACCATTTTACTTGCTCCATTGTGGCTGATTTTTCTTATGCATCATCACCTTAGTAGATGATTGCTAACTGATACGTCCATTTTGCATCATGCTTTTATATCGATATTTATTGCATTACGGGCTGTTATTACACATTATGTCACAATACTTATGCCTATCCTCTCTTATTTTACAAGCTTTACATAAAGAGGGAGAATGCCGGCAGCTGGGATTCTGGGCTAGAAAAGGAGCAAATATTAGAGACCTATTCTGCACAACTCCAAAAGTCCTGAAACTCCACGGAAGACGTTTTCCAAATATATAAAAAATACTGAGAGCAAGAACTTCACCAGGGGGGCCACACCCTACCCACGAGGGTGGGGGCGCGTCCTACCCCCTGGGCACGCCCCCTACCTCGTGGGCCCCCTGGTGGCCCTCCGGTGACCATCTTCTGCTATATGAAGTCTTTTGATGGGAAAAAATAGGGAGCCATCTTCTCGGATGAAACTCCACCGCCACGAGGCGGAACCTTGGCGGAACCAATCTAGGGCTCTGGTGGAGCTGTTCTGCCGGGGAAACTTCCCTCCCGGAGGGGGAAATCATCGCCATGGTCATCACCAACGCTCCTCTCATCGGGAGAGGGCAATCTCCATCAACATCTTCATCAGCACCATCTCCTCTCAAAACCCTAGTTCATCTCTTGTATCCAATTATTGTCTCCATGTCCGGGATTGGTGCTAGTATGTAACGCCCGGATAATTAGACTACAGTAATCCCTTGCTAATGATACCACGTCACCTCGATTACTGTTGATAATCTCGCGTTAGTTCAAAACTAATTCAAATTCAAATTGAATTAAAAGCAAACATCAAAAGTTTTCAAACTTTAAAACTAAAATGTTCAAGTTGTAGAAAATAAATCATAAATAATATTGATGCAGAAACCACATTTTTGGTAAAGTGTTTAGATGCACTAAGGTAATTAAAGCAGCAGCAAAACATTTAATTAATACCTTTTTCAAATAATAAAATATTAAACCATTTTATTTAGCTGTCCAAATTAATGTGGCAGTGTTGTATTCCTAAATACTAATTTAGGTGTTGAAATTAAATTTTACAAAAACTAAATTAAATTAATTATTAAGAGAAACAGAAAAGAAAATTATGAAAAGATAAAAGGAAAGCAAACAAAAAAAAGGAACCAGCAGCCCCCGGCCCAACTGGGCCATGTCCCAGCCAGGCCGGCCCACCCCAGCGCCCTACTAGGCCACCCCGACCCCCTGGTCAAACCCTAACCCCATCCCACTCCCCACTCGCCCCCACGTCTCTCTCTCGTCCCCCTCCCGATCCGATCTGGATCGGGGCGACGACCCCGACGACTGCGCCCCGTTCGCTGCCGCTCGAGGGCCTCCTCAACTCGCCGGACCGCTCCGCCGTCGCCGGAGCCCTTCCCCGCCATCCTGCATCCCCTGCGCCACGCCGGACCTCCTCGTCCTCCTCCCCGAGTCGCTCCCCGCGCACCGCTGCCAAGTCCCTACAAACCCGATGTGAGCGCGCGCCCTTCCCCCTCTCTCCCTCTCGCGCGACCTCCCCTCGTCGCGCACACGGCACCCGCGCGCCGCGCCCAGGCTCGCGATGGCCGCGCCGGCCCCCGTCGGTGCACACACGCTCGTGCGCCCAGCGCCCCGCTGCCACCCCGGGGCCGCTGCCTCCTTCCCCGCGCCGCGCCTGGGCCGTGCGCCCCGCCGTCTCGCTCGTCGCGCCCGAACGCCCGCGTGTGCCTCGGCGCTGCCGAGCCCGAAACTACTTCGGCCGATTTCATCGCCACTCCTACCCCGCGCGCCCCTGGTGTGGTGCTGCTCGCCGATGCCGCTGAAGCCGCTCCTCTCGCCGGTCGCCTCTGTCCTATGCGCCGTCACCATTCCCCGTCCTCCGCCCGGTGGGCGCCCGGCGCCGGCGCCCCGCCGTGGCCGAGGCCGATCCCCCGGTTCACCCTGTCGGGCGTCCCGCCAGCGCCCAGGCGGGCTGTGCCCTGTGCCCATTAACAAGCAAACCCGCTAGGCCCCTATGGGCCTATGACATATGGGCCCGCCCCAGAACGGTTTTATAAAAAAAAAGAATTAGAAAAATATATATTAAATAAATAAATAATAATTAAATTAATTAATTAATTAAGGAATTAATTAAGTTAATTAATCATAATTAGATTAACCTAATTAACTAATTAGTTTAATTAAACAGTAATTAGATTAGCTAAACATTAATTAGACTAAACAGTCAATGACGAACGGGACCCACCTGTCAGGTTGACCAAGTCAACCCTGTTGACTGCTGACGTCAGCATGACATCATGCTGACGTCATAAATTCATATGTCGAATTAAATAATTAATTAACTAAATTCCAAAAATTAATATAATCTTTAGAAAATCATATCTTTTAATCCGTAACTCGGATTAAAATATTTTCAACATGAAAGTTGCTCAGAACGACGAGGCAAACCCGGATACGCAGCTCGTTCGTCCACCACACACCTCTAACATACCAAACACGCAACTTTCCCCCTCCGGTTCATCTG
Organism: Triticum aestivum; assembly: GCF_018294505.1. Lineage (NCBI taxonomy): Eukaryota > Viridiplantae > Streptophyta > Magnoliopsida > Poales > Poaceae > Triticum > Triticum aestivum. The sequence continues at coordinate 547,461,094 of NC_057803.1, read as the reverse complement.
TCCGAAAACCCGAAACACCGGGAATACTTTCCCGGATGTTTCCCCCCTTAACCGGTACCACCTCATACCACGTTAGGGCCCGCCTAGCATCGTTACTTGTCATGTCATGCATCGATATGCATTTGTTTGCATTGTATTCATTGTTTCTTCCCCCTCTTCTCTCCGGTAGACTACGAGACCGACGTTGCTGCTGCCCAGTTCGACTACGGAGTTGACGACCCCTCCTTGCCAGAGCAATCAGGCAAGCCCCCCCTTTGATCACCAGATATCGCCTATTCTACTCTATACTGCTTGCATTAGAGTACTGTAGCATGTTACTGCTTTCTGTTATACCTATCCTGATGCATAGCCTGTCCTTGTTACTACTGTTGATACCTTTAACCGCAATCCTAAATACTTAGTATAGGATGCTAGTTTATCATCATTGGCCCTACATTCTTGTCAGTCTGCCTTGCTATACTATTGGGTCGTGATCACTCGGGAGGTGATCACGGGTATATACATACATACATACTATACAGATGGTGACTAAAGTCGGGTCAGCTCGAAGAGTACCCGCGAGTGATTCACGGACTGGGGGCTGAAAGGACCTTTGTCCCGACGGCCCTCTGTGTGGGTCTTTGTGGCGGAGCGACAGGGCAGGTTGAGACCACCTAGGAGACAGGTGGGCCTGGCCCTGTTCGGCGTTCGCGGATATTTAACACGCTTAACGAGATCTTGGTATTTGATCTGAGTTGGCTACGAGCCTATACGCACTAACCATCTACGCGGGAGTAGTTATGGGTATCCCGACGTCGTGGTATCAGCCGAAGCACTTCGTGACGTCAGCGACTGAGCGGCGCGCGCCGGGTTGGACTGCGTTAACGCAACTTCCTTTGTAATGGAGGTTGCTAGGTCTGCTCACCGGCCGCGTACGCAACGTGCAGGTGTGCAATGGGCGATGGGCCCAGACCCCTGCGCGCATAGGATTTAGACCGGCGTGCTGACCTCTCTGTTGTGCCTAGGTGGGGCTGCGACGTGTTGATCTTCCGAGGCCGGGCATGACCCAGGAAAGTGTGTCCGGCCAAATGGGATCGAGCGTGTTGGGTTATGTGGTGCACCCCTGCAGGGAAGTTAATCTATTCGAATAGCCGTGATCTTCGGTAACAGGACGACTTGGAGTTGTACCTTGACCTTATGACAACTAGAATCGGATACTTAATAAAACACACCCTTCCAAGTGCCAGATACAACCGGTGGTCGCTCTCCCTCAGGGATGCGAGGGAAGGATCGCCGGGTAGGATATGCTATGCGATGCTACTTGGAGGACTTCGACCTACCCTCTTCTGCCTGTTGCAAGACGAAGGTGACCAGAAGCATAGTCTTCGATAAGACTAGCTATCCCCCTCTTATTCTGGCATTCTGCAGTTCAGTCCACTGATATGGCCCTTTACACATATACCCATGCATATGTAGTGTAGTTCCTTGCTTGCGAGTACTTTGGATGAGTACTCACGGTTGCTTTCTCCCCCCTTTTTCCCCCTTTCCTTTCTTTCTGGTTGTCGCAACCAGATGCTGGAGTCCAGGAGCCAGACGCCACCGTCGACGACGACCCCTACTACACCGGAGGTGCCTACTACTACGTGCTGCCCGCTGACGACGACCTGGAGTAGTTTAGGAGGATCCCAGGCAGGAGGCCTGCGCCTCTTTCGATCTGTATCCCAGTTTGTGCTAGCCTTCTTAAGGCAAACTTGTTTAACTTATGTCTGTACTCAGATATTGTTGCTTCCGCTGACTCGTCTATGATCGAGCACTTGTATTCGAGCCCTCGAGGCCCCTGGCTTGTATTATGATGCTTGTATGACTTATTTATGTTTTAGAGTTGTGTTGTGATATCTTCCCGTGAGTCCCTGATCTTGATCGTACACATTTGCGTGCATGATTAGTGTACGATTGAATCGGGGGCGTCACAAGTTGGTATCAGAGCCGACTGCCTGTAGGAATCCCCCTTCCACACTCCTTGGCCGAAGTCGAGTCTAGACATTACAAAAACTTTTACTAACTTGGCTGTGTGCCTTACGGGCCCACGTCGCCATTGGGTGGTACTAGGATCTTTTACTCCTCGACCTTTACTCTGGGACTCTGAACTCTTTTCTACTCGGGTTAAACGAATTTACTAACTCTGACATTAGGATCCCGTTACCACGTTCACCCCGAAGTTGGATAAGCCATAGTTATTCTGTAGGATAGCATTTTGAATAGTGCCCATGTTGTCATTTGACTCCATTGAAACATCTTTGTTTTCAGATGGAACCCACGAGGCAGGTCGTGCGCCACACTGCGGCCATTGGTGCCTCAGGATCACCTGCTGTGCTAGCTGATATGATGACCTATCTGGGTTATCGCTGGCACCCTGAGTACACCGTCTACGAGGAGTACCAGGACTTTAACCAGGAGCAGTACCGTGCCATCGTCCACCTCTACTCTCGGGAGTATGAGTCCACTACCGTGCTGCACACCGCTCATGGTGTTGGAGTGACCATCGAGATGGCAGTCCACGATGCGGCTCATGCTGCTCTGACACGTCTTCGTGGAGAGTATCAGGCGTTGGACACTTCCCCTTTCAGACACATTCCTATCGCATCTGACGTTGGCGCGGAGGGATACTACACTGCCGCCTACTCCACCGTCACCCGAGAGCCCTTCCACCATCAGCGCCTGGTTCTGCATGCTGATGGGCTGGACCGAGCTAACAGAGCTCTTCGCCACGAGTTGTACACCACTCGTCAGCACCTTTACAGGGCTCTGACGCGGTTGCACCCCTTTGTCCGGTCTGGACAGCTGCCGCGTTCTGCGATCTACCCAGCCAGGACCGTGATGCCCCACGGTGTCGGATGGCCAGAGGTGGGAGGCTACTCTCCCGCACTTGGTCCTCTTCTGCCACCTGAGCGTCGGGTTCTACACCAGAGTATCCGCGGCCCCCAGGCCACTGACGTGGAGGACTATCCGTTGCCTCACTACCAGCTGTCAGGTTACAGCTACCTTCACAGTACCTCCTGGGACTGATGTAGTCTTGCTCATTAGTCTTAGATGCACTCGCGAGCCTGCGTGCCGCCTATGATGACTTAATCTATGTACTGAACTCTGTGTACTGAACTCTATGTCCGACCCCTTTTGTAAGTTATGCCGACTATCTATGTGGTATCTGTCGTGCTCCTTTCATTATGCATGTTTCATCATGAATGACTCTTGTCTATGCAAATTTCTCAATACTGAACTACCCCTGTTATATATTAGCAGGATGGTTAGACCAGCTGGTCGTGGTCGTGGTGGCAACTTCCCACCACCGCCTGAGTACATGGCTGGTATGATCCAACAGCTTGAGATGAATCGCCAGTTCATGGAAAACATGATGGCTCAGTTTCCTCGCCCCAATATGAACCAGCATCCAAACACAACCACTCTGCAGGATTTCATACGCCTCAACCCAAGTGTGTACCGCAGCTCAACCCAGCCGCTGGATGCTGATGACTGGCTCCGTGACATCACCTATGAGATGGAGTCTGCTGATGTAGCCCCTGCCAGCTATGTCACTTTTGCTTCCTTCTTTCTAAAGGGACCCGCAGCGCAATGGTGGGACAGCCACAGGCGTACTCTGCCAGTTGGGACAATCATCTCCTGGCCAGACTTTCAGGCTGCCTTTCCGTGCCCGCTTCATTCCTCAGGGAGTCATGGACAGGAAGAAGCGTGAGTTTCGCAACCTCACCACAGGGCAACAAAACTGTGGAAGCTTATCAGCGGGAGTTTCTGGACTTATCCCGCTATGCTGAAGAAGACATTGCAACTGATGCTCGCAGACAGGAGAAGTTCCGTGAAGGCCTTCAAGCTGACATCAAGCTCGCACTTCTAGTGCATGACTTTGCCGATTTCGCCACCTTGGTGAACAAGGCCATCAATGTCGAGACTGGTCTGCAAGAACACCAGAGCTCTCAAAGGCGCAACCGTGACACGGGCTCATCTTCGGGCCCGCCCTCGCAGAAGCGTAAGATATGGATCCCGAACAGCATGTACCGTCCAAATGCACCTGCCCCAAGGCAGTCTTATGCTGCACCTCGTCTGCCGGCTGCTCCAACTAGGCAGCCGAGGCTTCCAGCTCCGCCACCCCAAGCTCCTGTTCCCACTCCCAATAATGGGTTGTGCTACAAGTGTGGTCAACCAGGTCACCGTGCTAGGGAATGCAATCAGAAAACAGAATCAACTGGCCCTTCCAGCAACTGGCCGTGGGAACAACCAGGCCCGCAACAACAATGCCAAGTCCTATGGCCGTGTTCATGCCAACCACATTGATCTGAATGAAGCTCAAGACCAGCCTGCTACTGTGATGGGTACACTCCTCGTAAATTCAGTACCAGCATCCGTTTTATTTGATACAGGTGCATCGCATTCATTCATGTCAGAAGATTTTGCATACAAGCACGATGTTAAATTTGAGCAGATGAACACTTCGGTAGTGGTAAAAACCCCCGCGGGACAATGTCAGACCTCCATGGTTGGCATTGACGTCCCTGTGGAAATCGAAGGGTTGGAGTTTCGTGCCTCGCCCATTATACTGAAATCGTCTAACATTGACCTCATTCTGGGAATGGATTGGTTAAAGGCGCATACTGCTTCTATCGTTTGCGCCACTAAGACCGTCCATCTGCTACACCCTTCTGATGAAATAATTAGCTACGATGCTCATCTGGTTCGGAATGCCGAGGCCAGGCTTTATGCCTTAAACGCATTGAACGCTGCACCACTTCGAGGGCATTGAAAACATTCCCGTCGTGCGTGAATTCTTAGACGTCTTTCCTGAAGAACTCCCAGGGATTCCCCCTGCTAGAGCTGTCGAATTCGTCATCGACTTGAAACCAGGCACCACTCCTATAGCCAAGCGACCCTACAAGATGCCGCCGCATGAACTCCTTGAGCTTAAGGAGGAAATCGATAAATCTCTTCGAAGTGGTTTCATTCGCCCAAGTTGCTCTCCTTGGGGAGCACCTTCTCTCTTTGTCAAGAAGAAAGATGGGACAAACCGATTGGTCCAAGACTACCGTCCTATAAACCAAGCTACCATTCAGAATAAGTATCCTCTTCCTCGGATCAATGATCTGTATGATCAATTGGCTGGTTCATCAGTGTTCTCTAAACTCGACTTGAGGTTGGGTTACCACCAGATCCGTGTTCGTAAGGAGGATATCCCCAAGACCGCATTTGTGACTCGTTATGGTTCATACGAGTACACCGTCATGTCTTTCGGCTTAACCAATGCTCCAGCCACCTTCTCTCGCCTGATGAACTATATATTCATGGATTACCTCGACAAGTTCGTCGTGGTTTATCTGGATGATATCCTGATATTTTCCAAGAGTGAAGAAGAACATGCTGAACATCTTCGTCTTGTGCTGGAAAAGCTACGAGAGCATCAGCTATATGCCAAGTTCTCCAAGTGTGAATTCTGGCTTCCCGAAGTAACCTATCTCGGGCATGTCATCTCTAAGGATGGTATTGCCGTCAACCCTGAACGAGTTCAGGCTATTCTCGATTGGACTCCTCCGAAGAATGTTAAGCAAGTCAGAAGTTTTCTCGGTCTCGCCAGCTACTGCCGTCGATTCGTCGAGAACTTCTCCAAGATTGCCAGGCCTCTGACTAACCTATTGCATAAGGGCGTCAAGTTCCAATGGACAGATAAATGTCAGGAAAGTTTCCAGGCACTCAAAGACAAGTTGACTTCTGCCCCAGTACTAGCTCCTCCTGATACTAAGAAGGACTTCGTCATTTACTGCGACGCTTCCCGTCAAGGATTAGGCTGTGTCCTAATGCAAGAGCGCAAAGTGGTTGCTTATGCCTCTCGGCAATTGCGCCCTCACGAAGAGAACTACCCAGTTCACGACCTCGAACTTGCTGCTGTCATTCATGCGCTAAAACAGTGGCGACATTACCTACTCGGTAATCGTTGCGAGATCTTCACTGACCACCAAAGTCTGAAGTATCTGTTTACTCAGCCAGACCTGAACCTCCGTCAGCAGAGATGGATGGAGACTGTTGCAGACTTTGATTTGGGTATTTCCTATACACCAGGCAAGGCTAATGTAATGGCTGATGCCTTGAGCCGCAAGTCTTACTGCAACCACCTCCAGGTTCACAAAGTTCAGCCCTCACTCGTTGAAGAATTCAGAAAGCTGAACCTCCATATTGTTCCTCCGGGTGCACTCGCTCCCCCTCCTCCGGAGTTCCGCAAGATGAATCTCCGTGTTGTTTCCCAGGGATCCCTCTATACCCTGGCTATTGAACCCGATCTCGTGGGCACCATAAAGACAATGCAGGGATTTGACTCTGAAGTCTACAAGGTTAAGCAAGACCTCAAAGAAGGAAGTCCCTCATCCTTCACTATTGCTGATGATGGCGCCTTGTACTTCAAAGGCCGCCTAGTGGTGCCGTGTAAGAAGGAAAACCTGAATATGACTCAGGAGGTTATGAAAGAAGCTCATGATACGCCTCTATGTATCCATCCTGGTAGTACAAAGATGTACCAAGACATCCGCCAGAGATTCTGGTGGTCTAACATGAAGCAAGACATTGCTCGTTATGTTGCTGAATGTGACGTTTGCCGTCGTATCAAAGCAGAACATCAAAGGCCTGCTGGAATTCTGCAACCTATCTCTATTCCTGAATGGAAATGGGACCATGTTGAAATGGACTTCGTCACTGGATTCCCCAAATCGCAGAAAGGCAATGATGCTATTCTTGTTGTCATTGACCGACTTTCTAAAGTTGCACATTTTCTGGCTGTCAAGGAAACGATCACTGCTAGTCAGCTGGCAAACCTCTACATGACCAGAATTGTCTCGCTTCACGGTATTCCATTGGTAATCAGTTCAGACCGTGGCAGCTTATTCACTTCAAGATTCTGGGCAAGTTTCCAAGAAGCTATGGGCACTCATCTGTCTTTCAGCACTGCGTTTCATCCGCAGTCACAAGGGCAAGTTGAACGTGTGAACCAAGTTCTCGAAGACATGCTTCGAGCTTGTGTTATTTCCTTCGGCAAGAAATGGGAGGAATCTCTCCCGTATGCTGAGTTCTCTTATAATAATAGCTATCAAGCTAGTCTGAAGATGGCCCCCTTCGAAGTGTTATATGGACGAAAGTGCCGAACCCCTCTGAACTGGTCAGAAACTGGGGAACGTCCACTCTTCGGTCCGGATATTATCCAACATGCCGAAGAGCAAGTCCGCATTATTCGCGAGAATCTCAAGACTGCTCAGTCACGTCAAAAGAGTAATTATGACCGTCATCATAAAGACATGGTCTATCAACCTGGCGAAAAGGCCTATCTTCGCGTTACACCAATGAAGGGTGCTCACCGCTTCGGGATCAAGGGCAAGCTAGCTCCTCGCTATATTGGCCCATTCACTATTCTCGAGAGGCGTGGAAAGGTGGCATATCAACTGGAGCTTCCGTCGAACCTTTCTCAGGTTCACGATGTGTTCCACGTGTCACAGCTCCGTCGCTGCTTCAAGGACCCAATCCGAGCAGTGGATCATGAAGTGCTCGAATTGCAACAGGACCTCTCCTATAAAGAGCATCCGGTCCGCATTCTCGATCAAGCTGAACGCCGCACACGCCAGAAGGCGATCAAGTTCCTCAAAGTTCAGTGGTCGCACCATTCTGAAGATGAAGCCACTTGGGAACGTGAGGATCGCCTGCGTGATGAATACCCCGCACTGTTTCCTTCTACCTCCTAAATCTCGGGACGAGATTTCTTGTAGTGGAGGAGATTTGTAACGCCCGGATAATTAGACTACAGTAATCCCTTGCTAATGATACCACGTCACCTCGATTACTGTTGATAATCTCGCGTTAGTTCAAAACTAATTCAAATTCAAATTGAATTAAAAGCAAACATCAAAAGTTTTCAAACTTTAAAACTAAAATGTTCAAGTTGTAGAAAATAAATCATAAATAATATTGATGCAGAAACCACATTTTTGTAAAGTGTTTAGATGCACTAAGGTAATTAAAGCAGCATCAAAACATTTAATTAATACCTTTTTCAAATAATAAAATATTAAACCATTTTATTTAGCTGTCCAAATTAATGTGGCAGTGTTGTATTCCTAAATACTAATTTAGGTGTTGAAATTAAATTTTACAAAAAACTAAATTAAATTAATTATTAAGAGAAACAGAAAAGAAAATTATGAAAAGATAAAAGGAAAGCAAACAAAAAAAGGAACCAGCAGCCCCCGGCCCAACTGGGCCATGTCCCAGCCAGGCCGGCCCACCCCAGCGCCCTACTAGGCCACCCCGACCCCCTGGTCAAACCCTAACCCCATCCCACTCCCCACTCGCCCCCACGTCTCTCTCTCGTCCCCCTCCCGATCCGATCTGGATCGGGGCGACGACCCCGACGACCGCGCCCCGTTCGCTGCCGCTCGAGGGCCTCCTCAACTCGCCGGACCGCTCCGCCGTCGCCGGAGCCCTTCCCCGTCATCCTGCATCCCCTGCGCCACGCCGGACCTCCTCGTCCTCCTCCCCGAGTCGCTCCCCGCGCACCGTTGCCAAGTCCCTACAAACCCGATGTGAGCGCGCGCCCTTCCCCCTCTCTCCCTCTCGCGCGACCTCCCCTCGTCGCGCACACGGCACCCGCGCGCCGCGCCCCGGCTCGCGATGGCCGCGCCGGCCCCCGTCGATGCACGCACGCTCGTGCGCCCAGCGCCCCGCTGCCACCCCGGGGCCGCTGCCTCCTTCCCCGCGCCGCGCCTGGGCCGTGCGCCCCGCCGTCTCGCTCGTCGCGCCCGAACGCCCGCCTGTGCCTCGGCGCTGCCGAGCCCGAAACTACTTCGGCCGATTTCATCGCCACTCCTACCCCGCGCGCCCCTGGTGTGGTGCTGCTCGCCGATGCCGCTGAAGCCGCTCCTCTCGCCGGTCGCCTCTGTCCTGTGCGCCGTCGCCATTCCCCGTCCTCCGCCCGGTGGGCGCCCGGCGCCGGCGCCCCGCCGTGGCCGAGGCCGATCCCCCGGTTCACCCTGTCGGGCGTCCCGCCAGCGCCCAGGCGGGCTGTGCCCTGTGCCCATTAACAAGCAAACCCGCTAGGCCCCTATGGGCCTATGACATATGGGCCTGCCCCAGAATGGTTTTATATAAAAAAAAGAATTAAAAAAATATATATTAAATAAATAAATAATAATTAAATTAATTAATTAATTAAGGAATTAATTAAGTTAATTAATCATAATTAGATTAACCTAATTAACTAATTAGTTTAATTAAACAGTAATTAGATTAGCTAAACATTAATTAGACTAAACAGTCAATGACGAACGGGACCCACCTGTCAGGTTGACCAAGTCAACCCTGTTGACTGCTGACGTCAGCATGACATCATGCTGACGTCATAAATTCATATTTCGAATTAAATAATTAATTAACTAAATTCCAGAAATTAATATAATCTTTAGAAAATCATATCTTTTAATCCGTAACTCGGATTAAAATATTTTCAACATGAAAGTTGCTCAGAACGACGAGGCGAACCCGGATACGCAGCCCGTTCGTCCACCACACACCTCTAACATACCAAACATGCAACTTTCCCCCTCCGGTTCATCTGTCCGAAAACGCGAAACACCGGGAATACTTTCCCGGATGTTTCCCCCCTTAACCGGTACCACCTCATACCACGTTAGGGCCCGCCTAGCATCGTTACTTGTCATGTCATGCATCGATATGCATTTGTTTGCATTGTATTCATTGTTTCTTCCCCCTCTTCTCTCCAGTAGACTACGAGACCGACGCTGCTGCTGCCCAGTTCGACTACGGAGTTGACGACCCCTCCTTGCCAGAGCAATCAGGCAAGCCCCCCCTTTGATCACCAGATATCGCCTATTCTACTCTATACTACTTGCATTAGAGTAGTGTAGCATGTTACTGCTTTCTGTTATACCTATCCTGATGCATAGCCTGTCCTTGTTACTACTGTTGATACCTTTACCAGCAATCCTAAATACTTAGTATAGGATGCTAGTTTATCATCATTGGCCCTACATTCTTGTCAGTCTGCCTTGCTATACTATTGGGCCGTGATCACTCGGGAGGTGATCACGGGTATATACATACATACATACTATACAGATGGTGACTAAAGTCGGGTCAGCTCGAAGAGTACCCGCGAGTGATTCACGGATTGGGGGCTGAAAGGACCTTTGTCCCGACGGCCCTCTGTGTGGATCTTTGTGGCGGAACGACAGGGCAGGTTGAGACCGCCTAGGAGAGAGGTGGGCCTGGCCCTGTTCGGCGTTCGCGGATATTTAACACGCTTAACGAGATCTTGGTATTTGATCTGAGTTGGCTACGAGCCTATACGCACTAACCATCTACGCGGGAGTAGTTATGGGTATCCCGACGTCGTGGTATCAGCCGAAGCACTTCAGACGTCAGCGACGGAGCGGCGCGCGCCGGATTGGACTGCGTTAACGCAACTTCCTTTGTAATGGAGGTTGCTAGGTCTGCTCACCGGCTGCGTACGCAACGTGCAGGTGTGCAATGGGCGATGGGCCCAGACCCCTGCGCGCATAGGATTTAGACCGGCGTGCTGACCTCTCTGTTGTGCCTAGGTGGGGCTGCGACGTGTTGATCTTCCGAGGCCGGGCATGACCCACGAAAGTGTGTCCGGCCAAATGGGATCGAGCGTGTTGGGTTATGTGGTGCACCCCTGCAGGGAAGTTAATCTATTCGAATAGCCGTGATCTTCGGTAACAGGACGACTTGGAGTTGTACCTTGACCTTATGACAACTAGAACCGGATACTTAATAAAACACACCCTTCCAAGTGCCAGATACAACCGGTGGTCGCTCTCCCTCAGGGATGCGAGGGAAGGATCGCCGGGTAGGATATGCTATGTGATGCTACTTGGAGGACTTCGACCTACCCTCTTCTGCCTGTTGCAAGACGAAGGTGACCAGAAGCGTCTTCGATAAGACTAGCTATCCCCCTCTTATTCTGGCATTCTGCAGTTCAGTCCACTGATATGGCCCTTTACACATATACCCATGCATATGTAGTGTAGTTCCTTGCTTGCGAGTACTTTGGATGAGTACTCACGGTTGCTTTCTCCCCCCTTTTTTCCCCCTTTCCTTTCTTTCTGGTTGTCGCAACTAGATGCTGGAGTCCAGGAGCCAGACGCCACCGTCGACGACGACCCCTACTACACCGGAGGTGCCTACTACTATGTGCTGCCCGCTGACGATGACCTGGAGTAGTTTAGGAGGATCCCAGGCAGGAGGCCTGCGCCTCTTTCGATCTGTATCCCAGTTTGTGCTAGCCTTCTTAAGGAAAACTTGTTTAACTTATGTCTGTACTCAGATATTGTTGCTTCCGCTGACTCGTCTATGATCGAGCACTTGTATTCGAGCCCTCGAGGCCCCTGGCTTGTATTATGATGCTTGTATGACTTATTTATGTTTTAGAGTTGTGTTGTGATATCTTCCCGTGAGTCCCTGATCTTGATCGTACACATTTGCGTGCATGATTAGTGTACGATTAAATCGGGGGCGTCACATAGTAGGTTGCTAGTAGTGTTAATTACTCCTTGTAGTTGATGCTAGTTGGTTTAATTGGTGGAAGATCATATGTTTAGATCCTATATGCATGTTAATACCCCTCTGCTTATGAACATGTTTATGCTTTGTGATTAGTTACTTTTGTTCCTGAGGACATGGGAGAAGTCTTGCTATTAGTAGTCATGTGAATTTGGTATTCATTCGATATTTTGATGAGATGTATGTTGTCTCTCCTCTAGTGGTATTATGTGAACGTCGACTACATGACACTTCACCATTGTTTGGGCCTAGAGGAAGGCATTGGGGAGTAATAAGTAGATGATGGGTTGCTAGAGTGACAGAAGCTTAAACCCTAGTTTATGCGTTGCTTCGTAAGGGGCTGATTTGGATCCATATGTTTCATGCTATGGTTAGGTCTACCTTAATACTTTTGTTGTAGTTGAGGATGCTTGCAATAGAGGTTAATCATAAGTGGGATGCTTGTCCAAGTAAGGGCAGTACCCAAGCACCAGTCCACCCACATACCAGATTATCAAAGTACCGAACGTCAATCATATGAGCGTGATGAAAACTAGCTTCACGATATTCCCATGTGTCCTCGGGAGCGCTTTTCTCTATATAAGAGTTTGTCCAGGCTTGTCCTTTGCTACAAAAAGGATTGGGACACCTTGCTGCACTTTATTTACTTTTGTTACTTGTTGCTCGTTACAAATTATCCTATCACAAAACTATCTGTTACCACTTATTTCAGTACTTGCAGAGAATACCTTGCTGGAAACCGCTTATCAGTTCCTTCTGCTCCTCGTTGGGTTTGACACTCTTACTTATCGAAAGGACTACGATAGATCCCCTATACTTGTGGGTCATCAAGACTCTTTTCTGGCGCCGTTGCCGGGGAGTGAAGTGGTAGGTGGAATTTGGTAAGGAAAAATTTATATAGTGTGCTGAAATTTACTGTCACTTGTTATTATGGAAAGTAATCCTCTGAGGGGCTTGTTTGGGGTATCTTCACCCCGACCAGTAGAGCAAAGAGTTGCTCCTCAACCTACTAACAATGAAAATGAAAATGAAAATGTCTGCTTTGAAATTCCTTCGGGTATGATAGAAAAACTGCTAGCTAATCCCTTTTTAGGAGATGGAACAAAACATCCTGATGAGCATCTAATACATGTGGATGAAGTTTGTGGACTATTTAGGCTTGCAGGTGTACCCGGAGATGTTGTTAAGAAGAAGTTCTTTCCTTTATCTTTGAAGGGAGACACATTGACATGATATAGGCTATGTGATGATATGGGGTCTTGGAATTACAAACGATTGAAATTGGAATTTCATCAGAAGTTTTATCCTATGCATCTTGTTCATCGTGATCGCAATTACATATATAATTTTTGGCCTCGCGAAGGAGAAAGCATCGCTCAAGCTTGGGGCAGGCTTAAATCAATGTTATATTCATGCCCCAATCATGAGCTCTCGAGAAAAATGATTATTCAAAATTTCTATGCTCGGCTTTCTGATAACAATCGCACCATGCTTGATACTTCTTGTGCTGGTTCTTTTATGATGAAGACTATTGAATTCAAATGGGATTTATTGGAAAGAATTAAACGCAACTCTGAAGAATGGGACCTCGACAAAGGTAAGGAGTCAGGTATAACACCTAGTTTTGATTGTGTTAAATCTTTTATGGATACCGATATTTTTCATAAATTTAGCACTAAATATGGACTTAACTCTGAGATAGTAGCTTCTTTCTGTGAATCTTTTGCTACTTATGTTGATCTCCCCAAGGAGAAGTGGTTTAAATATCATCCTCCCATAGAAGTAAAAGTAGCTGCACCTATTAAAGTTGAAGAAAAGATTGTCACTTATAATGACCCTATTGTTCCTACTTCTTATGTTGAGAAACCACCTTTCCCTGTTAGGATAAAGGATCATGCGAAAGCTTCAACTGTAGTTCCTAAAAGCAATATTAAAACATATACACCTCTTGAGCAAGTTAAAGTTGAACCTAATATTGCTATTGTTAAAGATCTCTTGTCCGATAATATTGATGGTCATGTTATTTATTTCTGTGATGAAACTGCTAGAATTGCTAAACCCTATGCTAAAGATAAACCTAGACCTGTGGTAGGCATGCATGTTATTTCTGTTAAAATAGGAGATCATTGTTATCATGGCTTATGTGATATGGGTGCTAGTGCTAGTGCAATACCTTATTCCTTATACAAATAAGTTATGCATGATATTGCACCTGCTAAGATGGAAGATATTGATGTCACAATTAAACTTGCCAATAGAGATACTATTTCACCAATGGGAATTGTTAGAGATGTTGAAGTCTTGTGTGGGAAAACTAAATATCCTGCTGATTTTCTTGTTCTTGGTTCCCCACAACATAGCTTTTGTCCCATTATATTTGGTAGACCCTTCTTGAACACTGTTAATGCTACCATAGATTGCAAAAGGGATGTTGTTACTGTCGGTTTAGATGATATGACTCATGAATTTAATTTCTCTAAATTTAGCAGACAAGACCGTGAAGAAGAATTACATAGTAAGGATGAAATTATTGGTCTTGCTTCTATTGTCGTACCTCCCAGTGATCCTTTAGAACATTATTTGCTAGACCATGAAAATGATATGTTTATGAATGAAATAAGGGAAATAGAGGAAGTATTCTTTAAACAGGAACCTATTCTGAAAAACAATTTACCTGTTGAAATCCTAGGGGATCCTCCTCCACCCAAGGGTGATCCCGTGTTTGAGCTTAAACCGTCACCTGATACTCTTAAATATGCTTATCTTGATGAGAAAAAGATATATCCTGTTATTATTAGTGCTAACCTTTCAGAGCATGAGGAAGAGAGATTATTGATACTCCGAAGAAGCACCATGCTGCTATTGGGTATACTCTTGACGATCTTAAGGGCATTAGTCCCACTCTATGTCAACATAAAATTATTTTGGAAGAAGATGCTAAACCAGTTCGTGATCATCAATGACGGCTGAATCCTAAAATGAAAGAAGTGGTAAGAAAGGAAATACTAAAGCTCCTTGAGGTAGGTATAATATTTCAGTACTTGCAGAGAATACCTTGCTGAAAACCGCTTATCATTTCCTTCTGCTCCTCATTGAGTTCGACACTCTTACTTATCGAAAGGACTATGATAGATTCCCTATACTTGTGGGTCATCAAGACTCTTTTCTGGCGCCGTTGCCGGCGAGTGTAGCGCCTTTGGTAGGTGGAATTTGGTAAGGAAAAATTTATATAGTGTGCTGAAATTTACTGTCAGTTGTTACTATGGAAAGTAATTCTCTGAGGGGCTTGTTCAGGGTATCTTCATCCCGTCCAGTAGAGCAAAGAGTTGCTCCTCAACCTACTGAACCTATTGAAAATGAAACTCCTTTTGAATTTCCTTCGGGTATGATGGAAAAACTGCTAGCTAACCCTTTTTACAGGAGATGGAACAAAGCATCCTGATGAGCACTTAATATATGTGGATGAAGTTTGTGGATTATTTAAGGTTGCAGGTATACCCGATGATGTTGCTAAGAAGAAGGTATTCCCTTTATCTTTGAAGGGAGACACATTGATATGGTATAGGCTATGTGATGATATGATTTCATGGGACTATAAAAGATTGAAGTTGGAATTTCATTAAAAGTATTACCCTATGCATCTTGTTCATCGTGATCGCAATTATATATATAATTTCTGGCCTCACGAAGGAGAAAGCATTGCTCAAGCTTGGGGAAGGCTTAAATCAATGTTATATTCATGCCCAAATCAAGAGCTCTCAAGAGAAATGATTATTCAAAATTTATATGCTCGGCTTTATGAAAACAATCGCACCATGCTCGATACTTCTTGTGCTGGCTCTTTTATGATGAAGACTACTGAATTCAGATGGAATTTATTAGATAGAGTTGAACGCAACTCTGAAGATTGGGACCTCGACGAAGGTAAGGAGTCAGGTATGACACCTAAGTTTGAGTGTGTTAAATCTTTTATGGATACCGATATTTTTCGTAAGTTTAGCACTAAATATGGACTTGACTCTAAGATAGTAGCTTCTTTCTGTGAATCTTTTGCTACTTATGTTGATGTCCCTAAGGAGAAGTGGTTTAAATATCATCCTCCCATAAAAGTAAAAGTAGCTGCACCTATTAAAGTTGAAGAAAAGACTATCACTTATAATGATCCTATTGTTCCTACTTCTTATGTTGAGAAACCACCTTTTCCTGTTAGAATAAAGGATCATGCTAAAGCTTCAACTGTTGTTCGTAAAAGCAATATTAGAACTTATACACCTCCTGAGCAAGTTAAAGTAGAACCTAATATTGCTATTGTTAAAGATCTCCCATCTGATAATATCGATGGGCATGTTATTCAGTTCGAAGGAGAAACTGCTAGAATTGCTAAACCTTGTGATAAAGATAAACATAGACCTATGGTAGGCGTGCCTGTTATTTCTGTTAAAATAGGAGATCATTGTTATCATGGCTTATGTGATATGGGTGCTAGTGCTAGTGTAATACCTATTGACTTATACGAAGAAATTAAGAATGAAATTGCACCTGCTGAGCTAGAAGATATTGATGTCACAATTAAACTTGCCAATAGAGATACTATTTCACCAATTGGAATTGTTAGAGATGTTGAAGTCTTGTGTGGGAAAACTAAATATCCTGCTGATTTTCTTCTTCTTGGTTCCCCACAAGATAGCTTTTGTCCCATTATATTTGGTAGACCCTTCTTAAATACTGTCAATGCTACCATAGATTGCATAAAGAATGTTGTTACTATTGGCTTGGATGATATGGTTCATGAGTTTAATTTCTCTAAATTTAGTAAACAACATCGTGAGGAAGAATTACCTCGTAAGGATGAAATTATTGGTCTTGCTTCTATTGCCGTACCTCCTAGTGATCCTTTAGAACACTATTTGCTAGACCATGAAAATGATATGTTCATGAATGAAAGAAGGGAAATAGATGAAGTATTCTTTAAACAGGAACCTACTCTGCATCACAATTTGCCTGTTGAAATTTTAGGGGATCCTCCTCCACCCAAGGGTGATCCCGTGTTTGAGCTTAAACCTTTGCCTGATAATTTTAAATATGCTTATCTTGATGAAAAGAAGATATATCCTGTTATTATTAGTGCTAACCTTTCAGAGCATGAAGAAGAAAAGTTATTGAAAACTCTGAAGAAGCATCGTGCTGCTATTGGATATACTCTTGATGATCTTAAGGGCATTAGTCCCACTCTATGTCAAGATAAAATAAATTTGGAAGCAGATGCGAAACCAGTTCGTGATCCTCAACGACGTCTGAATCCTAAAATGAAAGAAGTGGTAAGAAAAGAAATACTAAAGCTTCTGGAGGCAGGTATAATATATCCCGTTGCTGATAGTGAGTGGGTAAGTCCTGTCCATTGTGTCCCTAAGAAGGGAGGTATTACTGTCGTTCCTAATGATAAAGATGAATTGATTCCTCAAAGAAATATTATAGGTTATAGGATGGTAATTGATTTCCGCAAATTAAATAAGGCAACTAAAAAGGATAATTACCCCTTACCTTTTATCGATCAAATTCTAGAAAGATTATCCAAACATACACATTTTTGCTTTCTAGATGGTTATTCTGGTTTCTCTCAAATACATGTGTCAGCCAAAGATTAATCAAAGACTACTTTTACATGCCCTTTTGGTACTTTTGCTTATAGACGTATGCCTTTTGGTTTATGTAATGCACCTGCTACCTTTCAAAGATGCATGATGGCTATATTCTCTGACTTCTGTGAAAAGATTTGTGAGGTTTTCATGGATGATTTTTCCGTCTATGGATCTTCTTTTGATGATTGCTTAAGCAACCTTGATTGAGTTTTGCAGAGATGGAAGAAACTAATCATGTCTTGAATTGGGAAAAGTGCCACTTTTTGGTCAATGAAGGTATTGTCTTGGGGCATAAAGTTTCTGAAAGAGGTATTGAAGTTGATAAAGCCAAGGTTGATGGTATTGAAAAGATGCCATGTCCCAAGGACATCAAAGGTATAAGAAGTTTCCTTGGTCATGCCGGATTTTATAGGAGGTTCATTAAGGACTTCTCAAAAATTTCTCGGCCTCTGACTAATTTATTACAAAAAGATATACCATTTGTTTTTGATGATGATTGTGTAGAAGCATTTGAAATACTTAAGAATGCATTGATTTCTGAACCTATGGTTCAGCCACCTGATTGGAATTTACCCTTTGAAATTATGTGTGATGCTAGTGATTATGCTGTAGGTGTTGTTCTAGGACAAAGAGTTGATAAGAAATTAAATGTTAATATGCTAGTAAAACCCTAGACAATGCTCAAAGAAATTATGATACAACTGAAAAAGAATTCTTAGCGGTTGTATTTGCTTGTGATAAGTTTAGACCTTATATTGTTGATTCTAAAGTAACTATTCACACTGATCACGCTGCTATTAAATATCTCATGGAAAATAAAGATGCTAAACCTAGACTTATTAGATGGGTTCTCTTGCTACAATAATTTGACTTACATATTGTTGATAGAAAGGGAGCTGAGAACCCCGTTGCAGACAACTTGTCTAGGTTAGAAAATGTGCTAGATGACCCACTTCCTATTGATGATAGCTTTCTGGATGAGCAATTAAATGGCATAAATGCTTCTCATACTGCTCCATGGTATGCTAATTATGCTAATTACATTGTTGCTAAGTTTATACCACCTAGTTTCACATACCAGCAAAAGAAAAAAGTTCTTCTATGATTTGAGGCATTACTTTTGGGACGACCCACATCTTTATAAAGAAGGAGTAGATGGTGTTATTAGACGTTGTGTACCTGAGCATGAACAGGAACAGATCCTACGCAAGTGTCACTCTGAAGCTTATGGAGGACACCATGCTGGAGATAGAACTGCACATAAGGTATTGCAATCTGGTTTTTATTGGCCTACTCTCTTCAAGGATGCCCGTAAGTTCGTCTTATCTTGTGATGAATGTCAAAGAATTGGTAATATTAGTAGACGTCAAGAACTGCCTATGAACTATTCACTTGTTATTGAACCATTTGATGTTTGGGGCTTTGACTATATTGGACCCTTTCCTTCCTCTAATGGATATACACATATTTTAGTTGTTGTTGATTACGTTACTAAGTGGGTAGAAGCTATTCCAACTAGTAGTGCTGATCATAACACTTCTATTAAAATGCTTAAAGAAGTTATTTTTCCAAGATTCGGAGTCCCTAGATATTTAATGACAGATGGTGGTTCACATTTTATTCATGGTGCTTTCCGTAAAATGCTTGCTAAATATGATGTTCATCATAGAATTGCATCTCCTTATCACCCACAGTCTAGTGGTCAAGTAGAATTGAGCAATAGAGAGCTCAAATTAATTTTGCAAAAGACTGTTAATAGATCTAGAAAGAATTGGTCCAAAAAACTTGATGATGCATTATGGGCCTATAGAAATGCATATAAAAATCCTATGGGTATGTCTCCGTATAAAATGGTTTATGGAAAAGCATGTCACTTACCTCTCGAACTAGAACACAAGGCATATTGGGCTATTAAAGAGCTCAATTATGATTTCAAACTTGCTGGTGAGAAGAGGCTATTTGATATTAGCTCACTTGATGAATGGAGAACCCAAGCCTATGAAAATGCCAAGTTGTTTAAAGAAAAAGTTAAAAGATGGCATGACAAAAGAATACAAAAGCATGAGTTTAATGTAGGTGATTATGTATTGCTATACAACTCTTGTTTAAGATTTTTTGCAGGAAAACTTCTCTCTAAATAGGAAGGTCCTTACGTTATCGAGGAGGTCTATCGTTCCGGTGCCATAAAAATCAACAACTTCGAAGGCACAAATCCGAAGGTGGTGAACGGTCAAAGAATCAAACATTATATCTCAGGTAATCCCATAAATGTTGAAACCAATGTTATTGAAACCGTAACCCCGGAGGAATACATAAGGGACACTTTCCGGAACGTTTTAGACTCCAAAAAGGAATAAGTATGTGGTACGGTAAGTAAACCGACTCCAAAACAGTTTTAAAGCAATATTTCTCTGTTTTGGAATATTTAGAAAAATAAAAAAATATGTAGCAGTCCGGGAAGGACATGAGGGCTCCACGAGGGTGGAGGGCGCGCCCCTACCTCGTGGGCCCCTCGTGTGCTCTCTGGACTCCGTTTTCGTACACGACATGTATTTTGGTCGGTAAAAATTCATTATATAATCTCCTAGAGATTTTGACTCCCGTATCACGCAAATATCTCTTGTCTTTGTTTTGAGCTGTCCTGCTGCAGATAGAGCAACATGTCGTCCTAGGATTCGGAAGGAGAAAGCTATGTGGCTGATTACCTTGCAGATCCTAAGGTCTATGGGGATGTGGAGCGTTGCGGTTGGACTACGGAAGAAGAAGAGGACTATGAACCCAAGAGAAAGGAGGAGACGAGCTCAGATGAAGATGAAGTCCCACTACCTCAACCTGGGGACATGCATGTGGAGTTCAAAAAGTCAAGCCTCCTGGATAGGGTAAAGAAACCTAAGATCGAGTTTATCCCTTTTCGCCTCTTGCAGGAGAACAAGCAGGAACTATGCAAAAAGATACTGAGCTTGGAGCAGGAGATCGAGGACCTAAGGGACCAAAATTCTGTCCTCAAGCGCAAATTAAGGAAGAAGCCTATGCCATCAACAAAACCATCATCTTCTCCACCAACAAAGAAGAATTGAGTATCTGGTATGGGCACTCCCCTTGGCAACTGCCAAGCTTGGGGGAGTGCCCCAGTATCATATCACCATCACTTTTATCTTTACCGTTTTTCTTAGTTTGATCCTTTTGGTAATATCTTGATCTAGTAGAATAAAAGTTCTTAGTATGATCTAGTTGTGAGTTTTGCTTTATTATCCTTCTATGTGAGTTCGTGAGCTATATATAATAAAGATTAGTGTTGAGTCAAGGGCTTGATTATTTTGCCATGATCCTAAGTGAATAAAAAAAGAGAAAGAAATAAAAAGAAACAAAGAGATCAGGTGGGTCTTATGGAGAGTAATGAGCTCACATAGAAAAAGTATGATGAATAAAAGTTGTTGAGGGTTGACAAACATAGTTTTGGTCATCATTGCAATTAATAAGAAGTAATAAAGAAAGAGAGGTCTTCACATATAGATATACTATCTTGGACATCTTTTATGATTGTGAGCACTCATTAAAATATGACATGCTAAAAGTGTTGACGTTGGACAAGGAAGACAATGTAATGGGTTATGTTTTCTTACATCTAAGATAAATTATATTGTCATGGATCATCCAACATGGTTGAGCTTGCCTTTCCCTCTCGTGCTAGCCAAATTCATCGCACCAAGTAGAGATACTACTTGTGCTTCCAAATACCCTTAAACCAGTTTTGCCATCAGAGTCCACCATACCTACCTATGGATTGAGTAAGATCCTCTAAGTAAGTTGTCATCGGTGCAAGCAATAAAAATTGTTCTCTAAATATGTATGACTTATTAGTGTGGGAGAAAATAAACTTTATACGATTGTGTGATATGGAAGAAATAAAAGCGACAAACTGCATAATAAAGGTCCATATCACAAGTGGCAATATAAAGTGACGTTCTTTCGCATTAAGATTTTGTGCATCAAACTATAAAAGTGCATGACAACCTCTGCTTCCCTCTGCGAAGGGCTTATCTTTTACTTTTATCTCCTACATTGCATAAGAGTCATGTTGATCTTCACCCTTCCTTTTTACATTTTGTCCTTTGGCAAGCACAGTATGTTGGAAAGATCCTGGTATATATGGCTAATTGGATGTGAGTTTTCATGAACTATTACTGTTGACATTACCCTTGAGGTAAAACGTTGGGAGGCAAAACTATAAGCCCCTATCTTTCTCTGTGTTCGATTAAAACTCCATACCCATAAGTATCGCGTGAGTGTCAGCAATTGTGAAAGACTATATGATAGTTGAGTATGCGGACTTGCTGAAAAGCTCTTATATATTGACTCTTTCCTATGTTATGATAAATTGCAATTGCTCCAATGACTGAGATTATAGTTTGTTAGTTTTCAATGAAGTTTACTATTCATACTTGAAATTGTGATTGAATTATTACTCTAGCATAAGAAATCATATGGCAAGAATTATATAAGTTGCTGTTCTAAGAATTATCATGATGCCCTCATGTCCGTATTTTATTTTTATCGACACCTCTATCTCTAAACATGTGGACATATTTTTTGATTTCGGCTTTTCGCTTGAGGACAAGCGAGGTCTAAGCTTGGGGGAGTTGATACATCCATTTTGCATCATGCTTTTATATCGATATTTATTGCGTTATGGGCTGTTATTACACATTATATCACAATACTTATGCCTATTCTCTCTTATTTTACAAGGTTTACATAAAGAGGGAGAATGCCGGCAACTGGGATTCTAGGCTGGAAAAGGAGCAAATATTAGAGACATATTCTGCATAGCTCCAAAAGTCCTGAAACTCCATGGAAGACGTTTTCCAAATATATAAACAATACTGAGAGCAAGAACTTCACCAGGGGGCCACACCCTACCCACGAGGGTGGGGGGCGCGCCCTACCCCCCTGGGCGCGCCCCCTACCTCGTGGGCCCCCTGGTGGCCCTCCGGTGACCATCTTCTGCTATATGAAGTCTTTCGATGGGAAAAAATAGGGAGCCATGATGACCCACAAGTATAGGGGATCTATCGTAGTCCTTTCAATAAGTAAGAGTGTCGAACCCAACGAGGAGCAGAAGGAAATGATAAGCGGTTTTCAGCAAGGTATTCTCTGCAAGTACTGAAATAAGTGGTAACAGATAATTTTGTGATAAGATAGGTTGTAACGAGCAACAAGTAACAAAAGTAAATAAAGTGCAGCAAGATGGCCCAATCCTTTTATAGCAAAGGACAAGCCAGAACAAACTCTTATAATAGGAAAAGCGCTCCCGAGGACACATGGGAATATCGTCAAGCTAGTTTTCATCACGTTCATATGATTCACGTTCGATACTTTGATAATTTGATATGTGGGTGGACCAGTGCTTGGGTGCTGTTCTTACTTGAACAAGCATCCCACTTATGATTAACCTCTATTGCAAGCATCCGCAACTACAACAAAAGTATTAAGGTAAACCTAACCATAGCATGAAACATATGGATCCAAATCAGCCCCTTATGAAGTAACACATAAACTAGGGTTTAAGCTTCTGTCACTCTAGCAACCCATCATCTACTTATTACTTCCCAATGCCTTCCTCTAGGCCCAAATAATGGTGAAGTGTTATGTAGTCAACGTTCACATAACACCACTAGAGGCTAGACAACATACATCTTATCAAAATATCAAACGAATACCAGATTCACATGACTACTCATAGCAAGACTTCTCCCTTGTCCTCAGGAACGAACATAATTACTCACAAAGCATATTCATGTTCATAATCAGAGGGGTAATAATATGCATATAGGATCTGAACATATGATCTTCCACCAATTAAACCAACTAGCATCAACTACAAGGAGTAATCAACACTACTAGCAACCTACTAGCACCAATCCCGTACTTTGAGACAAGAATTGGATACAAGAGATGAACTAGGGTTTGGAGATGAGATGGAGCTGGTGAAGATGTTGATGGATATTGCCCTCTCTCGATGAGAGGAGCGTTGGTGATGACGATGGTGATGATTTCCCCCTCCCGGAGGGAAGTTTTCCCGGCAAAACAGCTCTGCCGGAGCTCTAGATTGGATCCGCCAAGGTTCCGCCTCGTGGCGGCGGAGTCTCGTCCCGAAAAGTTCCTTCCTATTTTTTTCTCATCAAAAGACCTCATATAGGAGAAGATGGGCGTCGGAGAGCCACCAGGGGGCCCACGAGGTAGGGGGCGCGCCCTAGGGGGGGCGCCCTCCACCCTCGTGAGCAGTGTGTGGGCCCCTTGGCCTTCATCTTTGGCGTGGATTTTTCTTTATTTCTTTTAAGACGTTCCGTGGAGTTTCAGGGCTTTTGGAGTTGCGCATAATAAGTCTCTAATATTTGCTCCTTTTCCAGACCAGAATTCCAGCTGCCGGCATTCTCCCTCCTTATGTAAACCTTGTAAAATAAGAGAGAATAGCCATAAGTATTGGGACATAAAGTGAAATAACAGTCCATACTGCGATAAATATCGATATAAAAGCATGATGCAAAATGGACGTATCAACTCCCCAAGCTTAGACCTCGCTTGTCCTCAAGTGAAAAGCCGATAACAATAAATATGTCCTCATGTTTAGAGGTAGAGGCATCGATAAAAATAAAATACGGACATGAAGGCATCATGATTGTTCTCATAACAGCAACATATATAGATTTTGTCATATGGTTACTTATGTTCAAGTGATGATCTATTCACAATGCAAAAGTATAAATCATAAACCTTATTGGGCTCCAACAAACTATAATCTCAGTCACTGAAGCAATTGCAATTTATCATAACATCGGAAAGAGTCTATGTCAGAGCTAAAAAGCAAGTCCACATACTCAACTATCATTTAGTCCTCCATAATTGCTAACTGATACGTCTCCGTCGTATCTATAATTTTTGAATGTTCCATGCCAATATTATTCAACTTTCATATACTTTTGGCAACTTTTTATACTATTTTTGGGACTAACATATTGACCCAGTGTCCAGTGCCAGTTCTTGTTTGTTGCATGTTTTTTGTTTCGCAGAATATCCATATCAAACGGAGTCCAAACGGAATAAAAACTGACAGAGATTTTTTTTGGAATATATATGATTTTGGGGAAGAAGAATCCACGCGAGACGGTGTCCGAGGGGCGCACGAGGTAGGGGGGCGCGCCCCTGACCCTCGTGACCACCCCGTAAGGCGGGTGATGCCCTTCTTTCGCCGCAATAAAGCTAATTTCCGGATAGAGATCGTGTTAAAATTTCAGCCCAATCGGAGTTACAGATCTCCGGGAATATAAGAAACGGTGAAAGGGAAGAATCTGAGAACGCAGAACCAGAGAGAGACAGAGAGATAGATCCAATCTCGGAGGGACTCTCGCCCCTCCCACGCCATGGAGGCCATGGACCAGAGGGTAAACCCTTCTCCCATCTAGGGAGGAGGTCAAGGAAGAAGAAGGAGGGGGGCTCTCTCACCCTCGCTTCCGGTGGCACCGGAGTGCCACCGGGGGCCATCATCATCACCGCGATCTTCACCAACAACTTCACCGGCATCATCACCAACTCTTCCCCCCTCTATGCAGCGGTGTAACCTCTCTCTTACCCGCTATAATCTCTACTTAAACATGGTGCTCAATGCTATATATTATTTCCCAATGATGTATGGCTATCCTATGATGTTTGAGTAGATCTGTTTTGTCCTAATGGCTATTTGATGATCGTGATTGGTTTGAGTTGTATGTTTTATTATTGGTGCTGTCCTATGGTGCTCTCCATGTCGCGCAAGCGTGAGGGATTCCTGTTGTAGGGTTTTCAATATGTTTATGATTTGCTTATGGTGGGTGGCGTGAGTGACAGAAGCACACACCCGAGTAAGTAGGTTGTTTGCGTATGGGATAAAGGGGACTTGATGCTTTAATGCTATGGTTGGGTTTTACCTTAATGAATCTTTAGTAGTTGCGGATGCTTGCTAGAGTTCCAATCATAAGTGCATATGATCCAAGTAGAGAAAGTATGCTAGCTTATGCCTCTCCCTCAAATAAAATTGCAATAATGATTACCAGTCTAGTTATCGATTGCCTAGGGAAAAATAACCTTCTTGTTGACAAAAGCTCTTTACTAAAACTAATTTAGTTGTGTCTTCATCTAAACAGCCCCTACTTTATATTTACTTGCTCTTTATTATCTTGCATACCTATCCAACAACACCTACAAAGTACTTCTAGTTTCATACTTGTTTCCGGTAAAGCGAACGTCAAGTGTGCGTAGAGTTGTATCGGTGGTCGATAGAACTTGAGGGAATATTTGTTCTACCTTTAGCTCCTCGTTGGGTTCGACACTCTTACTTATCGAAAGAGGCTACAATTGATCCCCTATACTTGTGGGTTATCACTAACACTCACGAGATACTTGTGGTTACGGAGTTTTAATCGGACACAGAGAAAGATAGGGGCTTATAGTTTTGCCCCACAACCTTTTACCTCAAGGGTAATGTCAACAATAATGGTTCATGCTCCCCTACATCCAATTAGATATATATATATATATCATGTTCTTTCCAACATGCTGAGCTTGCCAAAGGATAAAATGAAAAAGAAAAGGTGAAGATCACCATGACTCTTGCATAAGGTAGAAGATAATAATAAAGGATATGCCCTTTGCAGAGGGAAGCAGAGGTTGCCATGCGCTTTTATGGTTGGATATATAAAATCTCAATGCGAAAGAATGTCACTTTATATTGCCCCTTGTGATATGAACCTTTATTATGCAGTCCGTCGCTTTTATTACTTCCACATCACAAGATCGTATAAAGCTTATTTCTCCCACACCAATAAATCATACATATTTAGAGCATTTTTTATTGCTTTGCACCGATGACAACTTACTTGAAGGATCTTACTCAATCCATAGGTAGATATGGTGGACTCTCATGGAAAACTGGTTTAGGGATTTTGGAAGCACAAGTAGTATTTCTACTTGGTGCTGAGAATTTGGCTAGCATAAAATCATACATCACAAGATCAATAAGGTAGAAGATAATGGTGCTCAATGCTAGTTACAGGATCCATGACAACATACTTTATCTCAGATATAAGAAAGACATAACTCATTACGTTGTCTTCCTTGTCCAACATCAACTCTTTAGCATGTCATATTTTAACGAGTGCTCCCAATCATAAAATATGTCAATGATAATATATCTATATGTGAAAACCTCTCTTTCCTTATTACTTCCTATTAATTGCAACAATGACCAAAGCTATGTCTGCCAACTCCCAACAACTTTTAATCATCATACTCTTTTTATGTGAAGACATTACTCTCAATAAGATCAATATGAACTTTTTGTTTCTTTTTATTCTTTTCTCTTTTCTTTTATTCACCTAAGATCATGGCAAAGTAATCAAGCCCTTGGCTCAACACTAATCTTTATTAGATAACTCACGGACTCGATTACATAGAAAGATCGTAAAGCAAAACTCAAAACTAGATCATGCCATAAACTTTATTCTACTAGATCAAGATACTACTAATAGGATCGAACTAAGAAAAACGGTAAAGATAGGAGTTGTGATTGTGATACGATACCGGGGCATCTCCCCCAAGCTTGGCAGTTGCCAAGGGAAGTGCCCATACCCATGTGATTATATCTCCTTGGTTGGTGAAGAAGGTGGCGGTGACGGATAATCGCACATCGAGCGTAAGAGGTCCTCCAGCTTGCGAATAATGCCCTTGAGTGCAACAATATGCTCCTTCAACAAAATATTTTCTTGTGTGAGATACTTGTTTTGAACACGACCTAACTCAATCATCTTGAAATCTTCGATCTCAGTTGGGGTAAGAAGGTTATGATCATTTTGAAGGGTGTCTTTTGCTGCTGGAGCTTGATCCTCCGTGGCCTTCTTGATCCTTTCATCCTTGTTGACCCTCGTGGGTTCTTCCCTCTTCAGATCTATCTTCATTAGCCAAGCATCATTGTCACCATTGTTGGAGGAGGGAGACGACATGATGCCTAGCCTGGAAAACTCTGATAGAAAACAGCTCGAAACAAGAACAGAGGAGGTTTGCGTGATATGGGAGTCAAAACCTCCGGGAGATTATATAATGAATTTTTATCGACCAAAATACGTACCGTGCAAGAAAACAGAGTCCGGAAGGCACATGAGGTGCTCACGAGGTAGGGGGGCGTGCCCATGGGGGTAGGGCATGCCCACCACCCTCGTGGGGCCCTCGTGTCCTTCTCGGTCTGCTACTTATTTTTCTATTTTTCTAAATATTCCAAAACGGAGAAATATTGCCTTAAAAGTTGTTTTGGAGTCGGTTTACTTACCGTACCACATACCTATTCCTTTTCGGAGTCTGATACGTTCTGGAAAGTGTCCCTTATGTATTCCTCCGGGGTTACGGTTTCAATAATATTGGTTTCTACATTTATGGAATTACGTGAGATATAATGTTTGATTCTTTGATCGTTTACCACCTTCGGATTTGTGCCCTCGAAGTTGTTGATTTTTATGGCACTGGAACGATAGACCTCTTCGATAACATAGGGGCCTTCCCATTTAGAGAGAAGTTTTCCTGCAAAAAATCTTAAACGAGAGTTGTATAGCAATACATAATCACCTACATTAAACTCACGCTTTTGTATCCTTTTGTCATGCCATCTTTTAACTTTTTCTTTAAACAACTTGGCATTTCAATAAGCTTGGGTTCTCCATTCATCAAGTGAGCTAATATCAAATAACCTCTTCTCACCGGCAAGTTTAAAATCATAGTTAAGCTCTTTAATAGGCCAATATGCCTTATGTTCTAGTTCGAGAGGTAAGTGACATGCTTTTCCATAAACTATTTTATACGGAGACATACCCATAGGATTTTTATATGTAGTTCTATAAGCCCATAATGCATAATCAAGTTTCTTGGACCAATTCTTTCTAGACCTATTAACAGTCTTTTGCAAAATTAATTTGAGCTCTCTATTGCTCAACTCTACTTGACCACTAGACTGTGGGTGATAAGGAGATGCAATTTTATGATTAACATCATATTTAGCAAGCATTTTACGGAAAGCACCATGAATAAAGTGTGAACCACCATCAGTCATTAAATATCTAGGGACTCCAAACCTCGAAAAAATTAACTTCTTTAAGCATTTTAATAGAAGTGTTATGATCAGCACTACTAGTTGGAATAGCTTCTACCCACTTAGTAACGTAATCAACAACAACTAAAATATGTGTGTATCCATTAGAGGCAGGAAAAGGCCCCATATAATCAAAGCCCCAAACATCAAACGGTTCAATAACAAGAGAATAATTCATAGGCATTTCTTGACGTCTACTAATATTACCAATTCTTTGACATTCATCACAAGACAAGACAAACTTACGGGCATCCTTGAAGAGAGTAGGCCAATAGAAACCAGATTGCAATACCTTATGTGCAGTTCTATCTCCAGCGTGGTGTCCTCCATAAGACTCGGAATGACACTTGCATAGGATCTGTTCCTGTTCATGCTCAGGTACACAACGTCTAATAACACCATCTACTCCTTCTTTATAAAGATGTGGGTCATCCCAAAAGTAATGTCTCAAATCATAGAAGAACTTTTTCTTTTGTTGGTATGTGAAGCTAGGTGGTATAAATTTAGCAACAATATAATTAGCATAATCAGCATACCATGGAGTACTACGAGAAGTACTTATAACATTTAATTGTTCATCAGGAAAGCTATCATTAATAGGTAGTGGGTCATTAAGAATGTTTTCTAACCTAGACAAGTTGTCTGCAACGGGGTTCTCAGCTCCCTTTCTATCAACAATATGCAAATCAAATTCTGGTAGCAAGAGAACCCATCTGATAAGTCTAGGTTTAGTATCTTTCTTTTCCATAAGATATTTAATAGCAGCATGATCCGTTTGAATAGTTACTTTAGAATCAACAATATAAGATCTGAACTTATCACAAGCAAATACAACTGCTAAAAGCTCTTTTTCAGTAGTAGCATAATTTCTTTGAGCATTGTCTAGAGTCTTACTAGCATAATGAATAACATTTAATTTCTTATCAACTCTTTGCCCTAGAACAACACCTACAACAAAATCACTAGCATCACACATAATTTCAAAGGGTAGGTTCCAATCAGGTAGCTGAACAACAGGTGCAGTGACTAATGCTTTCTTAAGTATTTCAAACGCTTCTACACAATCATCATCAAAGACAAATGGTATATCTTTTTGCAATAAATTAGTCAGAGGCCGAGAAATTTTTGAGAAGTCCTTGATGAACCTCCTGTAAAATCCGGCATGACCAAGGAAACTTCTTATACCTTTGATGTCCTTGGGACATGGCATCTTTTCAATAGCATCAACCTTGGCTTTATCAACTTCAATACCTCTTTCAGAAGATTTTGTGCCCCAAGACAATACCTTCATTAACCATAAAGTGGCACTTTTCCCAATTCAAGACAAGATTAGTTTCTTCACATCTCCGCAAAACTCGATCAATATTGCTCAAGAAATCATCAAAAGAGGAACCATAGACGAAAAAGTCGTCCATGAAAACCTCACAAATCTTTTCACAAAAGTCAGAGAATATAGCTATCATGCATCTTTGAAAGGTAGCAGGTGCATTACATAAACCAAAAGGCATACGTCTATCAGCAAAAGTACCAAAAGGGCATGTAAAAGTAGTCTTTGATTGATCTCTAGACGACACATGTATTTGAGAGAAACCGGAATAACCATCTAGAAAGCAATAGTGTGTATGTTTGCATAATCCTTCTAGCATTTGATCAATAAAAGGTAAGGGGTAATGATCTTTCTTAGTAGCTTTATTTAATTTGCGGAAATCAATTACCATCCTATAACCCATGATAATTCTTTGTGGAATCAATTCATCTTTATCATTAGGAACAACAGTAATACCTCCCTTCTTAGGGACACAATGGACAGGACTTACCCACTCCCTATCAGCAACGGGATAAATTATACCTGCCTCCAGAAGCTTAAGTATTTCTTTTCTTACCACTTCTTTCATTTTAGAATTTAGACGTCGTTGAGGATCACGAACTGGTTTGGCATCTGCTTCCTAATTTATTTTATGTTGACATAGAGTGGGACTAATGCCCTTAAGATCATCAAGAGTATATCCAATAGCAGCACAGTGCTTCTTCTGAGTTTTCAATAATCTTTCTTCTTCATGCTCTGAAAGGTTAGCACTAATAATAATAGGATATATCTTCTTTTCGTCAAGATAAGCATATTTAAGATTATCAGGCAAAGGCTTAAGCTCAAACACGGGATCACCCTTGGGTGGAGGAGGATCCCCTAAAATTTCAACAGGCAAATTGTGATGCAGAATAGGTTCCTGTTTAAAGAATACTTCATCTATTTCCCTTCTTTCATTCATGAACATATCATTTTCATGGTCTAGCAAATAGTGTGCTAAAGGATGACTAGGAGGTATGGCAATAGAAGCAAGACCAATAATTTCATCCTTACTAGGTAATTCTTCCTCACGATGTTGTTTACTAAGTTTAGAGAAATTAAACTCATGAACCATATCATCCAAGCCAACAGTAACAACATTCTTAGTGCAATCTATGGTAGCATTGACAGTATTTAAGAAGGGTCTACCAAATATAATGGGACAAAAGCTATCTTGCGGAGAAGTAAGAACAAGAAAATCAGCAGGATATTTAGTTTTCCCACACAAGACTTCAACATCTCTAACAATTCCAATTGGTGAAATAGTATCTCTATTGGCAAGTTTAATAGTAACATCAATATCTTATAACTCAACAGGTGCAATTTCATTCTTAATTTCTTTGTATAAGTCATGAGGTATAACACTAGCACTAGCACCCATATCACATAATCCATGATAACAATGATCTCGTATTTTAACAGAAATAACAGGCACGCCTACCACAGGTCTATGTTTATCTTTAGCACAAGCTTTAGCAATTCTAGCAGTTTCACCTTCGAATTGAATAACATGCCCATCAATATTATCAGACAAGAGATCTTTAACAATAGCAATATTAGGTTCTACTTTAACTTGCTCAGGAGGTGTATAAGTTCTAATATTGCTTTTATGAACAATAGTTGAAGCTTTAGCATGATCCTTTATTCTAACAGGGAAATGTGGTTTCTCAATATAAGAAGTAGGAACAATAGGATCATTATAAGTGACAGTCTTTTCTTCAACTTTAATAGGTGCAGCTACTTTTACTTCTATGGGAGGATGATATTTAAACCACTTCTCCTTAGGGAGATCAACATAAGTAGCAAAAGATTCACAGAAAGAAGCTACTATCTCAGAGTCAA
Organism: Triticum aestivum; assembly: GCF_018294505.1. Taxonomy (NCBI): domain Eukaryota; kingdom Viridiplantae; phylum Streptophyta; class Magnoliopsida; order Poales; family Poaceae; genus Triticum; species Triticum aestivum. Next base: position 547,429,479 of record NC_057803.1, on the reverse strand, counting down.
GTCCATATTTAATGCTAAACTTACGGAAAATATCGGTATCCATAAAAGATTTAACACAATCAAACTTAGGTGTCATACCTAACTCCTTACCTTCGTTGAGGTCCCAATCTTTAGAATTGCGTTTAATTCTATCCAATAAATTCCATCTGAATTCAATAGTCTTCATCATAAAAGAGCCAGCACAAGAAGTATCGAGCATGGTTTGATTATTATGAGAAAGCCGAGCAAAAAAACTTTGCATAATTATTTCTCTCGGGAGCTCATGATTGGGGCATGAATATAACATTGATTTAAGCCTCCCCCAAGCTTGAGCGATGCTTTCTCCTTCGCGAGGCCAGAAATTATATATATAATTGCGATCACGATGAACAAGATGCATAGGGTAATACTTTTGATGAAATTCCAACTTCAATATTTTATAGTCCCATGATCTCATATCATCACATAGCCTATGCCATATCAATGCGTCTCCCTTCAAAGATAAAGGGAAGACCTTCTTCTTAGAAAAATCATCGGGTATACCTGCAAGCTTAAATAATTCACAAACTTCATCCACATGTATTAAGTGCTCATCAGGATGCTTTGTTCCATCTCCTGTAAAAGGATTAGCTAGTAGTTTTTCTATCATACCCGAAGGATACTCATAAGGAATTTCATTTTCAATAGGTTCAGTAGGTTGAGGAGCAACTCTTTGCTCTACTGGACGGGGTGAAGATACCCCGAACAAGCCCCTCAGAGAATTACTTTCCATAGTAACAACTGACAGTAAATTTCAGCACACTATATAAATTTTTTCTTACCAAATTCCACCTACCAAAGGCGCTACACTCCCCGGCAACGGCGCCAGAAAAGAGTCTTGATGACCCACAAGTATAGGGGATCTATCGTAGTCCTTTCGATAAGTAAGAGTGTCGAACCCAACGAGGAGCAGAAGGAAATGATAAGCGGTTTTCAGCAAGGTATTCCCTGCAAGTACTGAAATAAGTGGTAACAGATAGTTTTGTGATAAGATAGGTTGTAACGAGCAACAAGTAACAAAAATAAATAAAGTGCAGCAAGATGGCCCAATCCTTTTCTAGCAAAGGACAAGCCGGAACAAACTCTTATAATAGGAAAAGCGCTCCCGAGGACACATGGGAATATTGTCAAGCTAGTTTTCATCATGTTCATATGATTCATGTTCGATACTTTGATAATTTGATATGTGGGTGGACCGGTGCTTGGGTGCCGTTCTTACTTGAACAAGCATCCCACTTATGATTAACCTCTATTGCAAGCATCCGCAACTACAACAAAAGTATTAAGGTAGACCTAACCATAGCATGAAACATATGGATCCAAATCAGCCCCTTACGAAGCAACGCATAAACTAGGGTTTAAGCTTCTGTCACTCTAGCAACCCATCATCTACTTATTACTTCCCAATGCCTTCCTCTGGGCCCAAATAATGGTGAAGTGTTATGTAGTCGACGTTCACATAACACCACTAGAGGCTAGACAACATACATCTTATCAAAATATCAAACAAATACCAGATTCACATGACTACTCATAGCAAGACTTCTCCCTTGTCCTCAGGAACGAACGTAATTACTCACAAAGCATATTCATGTTCATAATCAGAGGGGTAATAATATGCATATAGGATCTGAACATATGATCTTCCACCAATTAAACCAACTAGCATTAACTACAAGGAGTAATCAACACTACTAGCAACCTACTAACACCAATCCCGGACTTTGAGACAAGAATTGGATACAAGAGATGAACTAGGGTTTCGAGATGAGATGGTGCTGGTGAAGATGTTGATGGAGATTGCCCTCTCCCGATGAGAGGAGCGTTGGTGATGACGATGGTGATGATTTCCCCCTCTCGGAGGGAAGTTTCCCCGGCAAAACAGCTCTGTCGGAGCTCTAGATTGGATCCGCCAAGGTTCCGCCTCGTGGTGGCGGAGTCTCATCCCGAAAAGTTCCTTCCTATTTTTTTCTCATCGAAAGACCTCATATAGGAGAAGATGGGCGTTGGAGAGCCACCAGGGGGCCCACGAGGTAGGGGGTGCGCCCTAGGGGGGGGGGGCGCCCCCACCCTCGTGAGCAGGGTGTGGGCCCCCTGGCCTTCATCTTTGGCGTGGATTTTTATTTATTTCTTTTAAGACGTTCCATGGAGTTTCATGACTTTTGGAGTTGCGCAGAATAAGTCTCTAATATTTGCTCCTTTTCCAGACCAGAATTCCAGCTGCCGGCATTCTCCCTCCTTATGTAAACCTTATAAAATAAGAGAGAATAGCCATAAGTATTGTGACATAAAATGAAATAACAGTCCATAAAGCAATAAATATCGATATAAAAGCATGATGCAAAATGGACGTATCAAGCCATCTTCTCGGACAAAACTCCGCCGCCACGAGGCGGAACCTTGGCGAAACCAATCTAGGGCTCTGGTGGAGCTATTCTGCCGGGGAAACTTCCCTCCCGGAGGGGGAAATCATCTCCATCGTCATCACCAACGCTCCTCTCATTGGGAGAGGGCAATCTCCATCAACATATTCATCAGCGCCATCTCCTCTCAAAACCCTAGTTCATCTCTTATATCCAATTCTTGTCTCCAAGTCCGGGATTGGTGCTAGTAGGTTGCTAGTAGTGTTAATTACTCCTTGTAGTTGATGCTAGTTGGTTTAATTGGTGGAAGATCATATGTTCAGATCCTATATGCATATTAATACCCCTCTGATTATGAACATGTTTATGCTTTGTGAGTAGTTACTTTTGTTCCTGAGGACATGGGAGAAGTCTTGCTATTAGTAGTCATGTGAATTTGGTATTCGTTCGATATTTTGATGAGATGTATGTTGTCTCTTCTCTAGTGGTGTTATGTGAACGTCGACTACATGACACTTCACCATTGTTTGGGCCTAGAGGAAGGCATTAGGGAGTAATAAGTAGATGATGGGTTGCTAGAGTGACAGAAGCTTAAACCCTAGTTTATGCGTTGCTTCGTAAGGGGCTGATTTGGATCCATATGTTTTATGCTATGGTTAGGTTTACCTTAATACTTTTGTTGTAGTTGCGGATGCTTGCAATAGAGGTTAATCATAAGTGGGATGCTTGTCCAAATAAGGGCAGTACCCAAGCACCGGTCCACCCACATACCAGATTATCAAAGTACCGAACGCGGATCATATGAGCATGATGAAAACTAGCTTGACGATATTCCCATGTGTCCTCGGGAGCGCTTTTCTCTATATAAGAGTTTGTCCAGGCTTGTCCTTTGCTACAAAAAGGATTGGGCCACCTTGCTGCACTTTATTTACTTTTGTTACTTGTTGCTCGTTACAAATTATCTTATCACAAAACTATCTGTTACCACTTATTTCAGTACTTGCAGAGAATACCTTGCTGGAAACCGCTTATCATTTCCTTCTACTCCTCGTTGGGTTCGACACTCTTACTTATCGAAAGGACTACAATAGATCCCCTATACTTGTGGGTCATCACTAACGTCCAAAGCCCAGCTCCCAACTCCCAGCCGTTTGACCATAGTAAGCTCCCAAAGTTACTGATCAGAAACTTACTAGGCAGTTGAAATCTGTCCTACTGTGTCTGGGTCTAAACCAAAGCGTGGTAATCTTCAAAACTACCACAAACAACAAGCCAGACATGAAATTTGGACTTAGGGCGGCCTGAGGGCAGAGTTTACGCGGTGACCACGCGTGTACATGATGCCAACCTGCGTGTCGACGCGCTCTGTGTCGCGCCCGAGCTTCTGTTGCTCGCGTGCTCGCTGCCCCGACTGCCTAAGCTTGCCAAACTTCGCCACAATCTTCGTCCAAGCTCTCTTAACTCCCTCCTAGCGCTCGCCGACGCCGCAGCTCGCCACAGTGAGAACAGGCGCGGTCCGGCCAATGTAACAGTGCAGTGCGCACTATGCTCGTTGTCACCCTAGTGCCCCTGCGCTCGTCCCCGTTCGCCCACAGTCCCCGCGTGAGCTGCGTCGCCTTCTCCTCCTCTCATTGACGCTGTTCGTCGCCGGGCGCCGTGTCCAGGTGTCCACCGGCGGAGCCCGAACCCCCCCTCGATGCTCGGCTATAAATGGAGCCCTCCCCAACCTCCTCGAGCACCATCCACGCCTCCCACACACTCCACAATCTCGTAGATAGCCGTAGCCCGGCCGGGCAGGCCGCGGGCCGCCATCCCCGAGCTCGAGCTCGCCGGCGATCCCCTCGGGCCGTCTCCGTAGCTCCAGCCCCTCCCATGCCTAGGCAACCCTTCCAGGGCCTCCGCCGTTCTCCGGTGGTGCTGTTCCGCCTGGTTGGAGCCCTTGGAGTCGCCTCTGTTCGCCGTCGTCTTTGTCCCCGGCGACCTCCGCTCTCTGCCTCCACTAGAGAGGTTGATTCCGACGCCGTCCGACCACCCCTAGCTACTCTACGGGTACGGGCAGGTGTGCCTCTGTCTCCTCTCTCGATCCCTCCCTCTCATTTTGGCCAAGAAGCCCTCGTCGCCGGCGTGTGCTCCAGTGAAGCCGCGCCGTTCTCTGTTTCCTTCTCCCTCTCCCCTCACCTGACTAGCGGGGCCCGCTAGTCAGCCACTCAGTATGCACGCGAAGCGGTACGACTGGTGGCGCCCCGAGGCTTTACGCCTTCGACGTCACCCCCTAGTCTATTTTTATTTAAATTCAAATTTCCTATTTTTCCAAAGAGCTTCAAACAGCCAAATCTCTTTAACCATAAGTCTAAATGAATTGATTCTTTTTGCATTGTGTTCTTTGTAAAAAAATCTAGCAGCTCACCAAAAATGGAAATTTTCCCTGCTGTCTAGATTTTCTGGTGAATTTCAGAAGGGTTCTTGATGTTTTCTTTTTGTGTTTATAAATATTTTCAGAGGGTGAGGCTTGTCTTGAGGATCACCAGGGGGCTTGTGAACCTCATCTGCACTAAGGCAAGCCACAACAACATTTTCATGGTGCCATTACAATATTTGTGATTTTCCTACTTGAATGAATGATTTAATCCATGCATTAAATCACTATTATGTTATTTATATTCTGTTAGTTGCTTATTTAAGTTAATATGCTTGATTTACAGAAAGTTTAAAGCTAACTAAGTTGGTAAAGAAACTAGAATTAATTTTTGTTATGAAAGAGTAATATAGTTATGGATATATGGAGTTATTTTTCTTGCATGAGAAAAATGATAAATTTGCTAGAAAAGATTCGGTTTAAATAAGGTTTACTCCTAACCAGAGAAGTGTCATGAGTTGTTGATGTTTATGCTTAGTGTGGATATAGTTGACTCAATCATTTCCGTTAATATGTGACGCATATATTAGTGTGCATTTCATGGCATACTATGACACCGGTTATTTTCACTTTAAGTTGAGCCTGATAATAACTCAACTTGAATATATCGTTGACCGGGTCATGGTGCCACCGAATCGAGTTTTTCCCAGTGCAACCACATTTGCCTTTATGGGAAGGCCTTTATTCGGTCCGTTGTCATGCCTCTGGTTGGTGCCTCCAACGAGGGAAGGTTATGGGCGTGCAGTACCCTGGCCCGGTAAGCAGACATAACCTTGTGTGCCCGTTGTTGAGATTTTTGGTACCGTGTCCCTGTCTGGGACAGTTTATGTTTTGGCCACGAAGGTGGTCGTTGTGTCTTTGGTAGACACGAGGCCACCCAGGACTAGCCCAGTGGGGAGTGAGTCGGAGTGGCTGGGAGAGTGTCATGACAATGGAGGGGTTTCGTCGGAATGCCGTTGGTCCACCCGAATGGGAGTGCGAGGCCATGGGTTCTGTGGTGTGGGTACAGTGTGCTACCTCTGCAGAGTGTATTAATCTATCGATAGCCGAGTCCACGGTTATGGACACGCTCGAAAGTAGGTCACACTATGGGTCAACGTTTAATAAATCTTGCACACTAAGTTATGAACTTTGCACTGTTGATGATGGCGGGAAGGTCATCTTGTTGTTTGAAACCAAGTGTTGGTCGTGGTTGTGATCGCCGGAAGGATCACCATTTGAGACCAAATATTGGTCGTGGTTGTGGTCGCCGGAAAGATCACGAGATATCCTTAGTTTGAGGTTGGTACGTTTGTGATCCAAGAGCGATCACCGCTGGTAAGCCAGTCCGAGAGATTTTTTCTCACAAGAGCATGATCACAGCATTTTGGCTATATTGTTGCATTATTAATAATTGGTTAATTATCATGATATTGTTTGTCATTATGTTTATGTTTGTTGTGAGCTTGCAAGTACATTCAATGTACTGACCTGGTGTGTCATGCCAGATTTCAGGAAAGTCTCGTTGGAAAGGAGTGTTGTCTGAGTCTAGATCGTGTCCACACCGGTGTCCCTGTGCTATGGAGTTCCGCTACGACGTTGTTCCGCTGCCGCGTAGTTGTTATGATCGAGGCCCCTTTATGTTCACTAAATAATGTACAAATTGTTCAGCCGCACCATGTGCGCCGCTTGGCCTCGTTACCTGTTGTAATATAAACTTTGATCCGCTAGTATCAATAAAACGGTTGTTTTCTATACCAAGATGTTGTGTGTTGCCAGAAGACAGGGTCTCTGGGCTGGCAATGCATGGTAAACCAGTTGCTCTGAGCCGGGGTGCCACAACGCTTGGTATCAGAGCCGTGCTGACTGTAGGCCATGCTAGACTATGACGTGTTAACTGGATGTTAGATACGAGTTTAAGTTGAGTGCCGGCAGCATTTGTAGCTGGTTGTTGCATTGCATGCACTTGTTTTATTTTTATGCTAACCTACTAATGGTTGTGAGTGTAGATGGCTCCGGTGCCATATCCGTGCCAGTTGCAGCTGATGCCGTTCACATCTCCGCATCTCCTTCATAACGTGTGGCGTTGGTTGTACCCCATCGGTGACGATCTAGTCTATCGTGTGTACCGGGAGCGTCTAGCCGACTCAGTGTATGAGTATCACGCAGTGGTTACTCTGTGCACCAGTTCTGATTCCAGCACTTACACTCGTACCTCTCGGAGCGGTTACGCTTCTACCGCTTCTCAGGTTGTCTAGTTTGTTGCGTTCAAGGTCCTTGTCAAGCTTCGTTACAACGAGGTCCGGATGCAGAACCACCTAGGTTTCTACTACTATCCTTCTCTGCACAACAATGGTCGTGTCCGTTTCCCTATCATTGATCCGGAGTCTGATAGTGTTGCTAGCCACCTTGCTCGTTATATCATCGCTAGCTATCTTATGATCCACGAGCTGGCTCGAGAGCTGACTCACGCTCATACTGCTTTAGCCTCTGCTTTAGTCTCTACTATATCTGCCACTGCTCCATCCTCCCTGGGATTTACTCCTTATATTCCAGCCAGTCTAGTTCCCCTATTTCACCGGTTACTCCTCCAAGTAGCTCGGGCACCGCGACCGTGAATCCTCTCAGTGCCCCTGCTGAGTGGGTTTCACTTCTAAATACTCCTGTAGCCCCGATGCTTCACCCTACACCTTCCCCTGAGGGAGATCCCTCGAGGCAGCGTCGTCGTGTTACCTTTAACCCAGAGGTCTCAGTTAACCTTGCCAGTTCAGGATCCGAGTCCGCTTCAGGAGAGGACCCCGCAGCACCAGCAGAGCAATAGAGCTTTTGAGTGTACGAGTGTAGTCGTACGAGTCATGAGGTTTCGTTTCATGTATGAGAGTAGTTGAACCTGGCATGTTGTTTATCTTTCATGTATGAGTCTATGTATAATTATGTTGGAACTCTATTTTATTCGCCGTATTTTTGTCGTCATTTCGGTTTTTTCTCGGGCTTTTGTTGCTGGCTTTTCCCCAATTTATTTTTGAATGTTTCTCATCTCGATTGCGTTGTCTTGGGGAAAATCCACAATAGGATGCCGCGGGGAGGCAACAGTAGCAACGTTCGCGAGGGTACTCCTGTTCGTCGTTCCACACGACAGGCAAGACACTCCCCCGAGCCGTACGTTCCACCACCGCCTCCACCGCCAAATCCGCCCTCCACCGAGCAAATTTTGTGTATGTTTGAGGAAATACGGAATAATGATCCGATTGAAATATTAAGAAGTGTGCAAGCTATGGTTGGACAGAATGGAAATCAGAACGGTCATCACTCCAAGCTGTCAGATTTTCAGAGGACCAAGCCTCCCAGTTTCAATCAGGTTATTGAACCCTTGGATGTAGATGATTGGTTGTGAACCATTGAGAGGAAACTTGAGATTTCTTGTACTGAAGAAGATGATAAAGTTCCATTTGCAACTCATTATCTTGAAGGCGCTGCTGCCATATGGTGGGAAACTATAAAAGCCATGTGGCCTGTTGATGAAGAAATCACCTGGTCAAAATTCAAGGATTAGTTCCAGAAATATCATATCCCTACTGGAATTATGATGACTAAGCAGCGTGAATTTCTCGCGCTTCTCCAAGGAAATCAGTATGTGGGTGAATATTGGCAAAAATTCAATCATCTATCACGTTACTCCCTTTATGACGTGGCCACTGAAGAAAGAAAAATTGACAAATTTCTTGGTGGATTAAACCCGCAACTCCGGTGTACCCTCAGTATGTTTGATTTCCCAGATTTCCAAACTCTGGTGAACAAGGCTTTCATTGCTGAAATGGAACACAAGCTTGTATCGGATAATAGGCCTGCTAACAACGAACACAGGCGCAAGTTTGAGCCAAAGAAGGATGGGCAACCCGTGCAAAAGGCTCGTACCTGGCAGCAGACTCAGGTGGAATACAAGCCCAATTGGCAACAGAATGTTAACAAGACCACCACCCAAGTCAAGAATGTCGTGACCAACCCAGTGCACGAGGAGCGCCAGTGCAACAATGCTTGCTTCAGTTATGGGCAAACCGGACATTATGCCAGACAGTGTCCCAAGAACAGCAAGGCGAATGCCTATCCAGGCCACAAGTCAACTTTATGGAATCATGCCTGAACTAGTAAAACATCACTGGGCACGTTCATCACCTCTCCGCTGATGAAGCCAAGAGAACGCCAAAGTCGTCATTGGTATGTTTTTTGTTAATAACATACATGCAGTAATTTTATTTGACTCTAGGGCTTCCCACTCTTTTATTTCTTGGAGTTTTGTTGCCCAAAACAAATTTCCTTGTTCACTTTTGGGCAAGAATATGCTGGTACAAACCCCGGGATCCTTAATCAAGAGCAGTCTGGTCTGCCGTAATCTGGAAATCAATATCAACGGAGTCTATTTTCCAACTTCTTTGATAATTATTGAGTCTGCTAAGTTGGATGTCATCTTGGGTATGAACTGGCTGACTCAATATCAAGTATGCATAAATTGCGCGACCCGAGAAGTCACTTTGACCAGTCAGAAGGGGCAGATTACCAAATTCTATGCTCGTAGAAGCATACCCAAGAAAGAAATGGTCTTCATCACTGTGGCTGAATTGGAATTAATTCCTGTGGTCAGTGAGTTTCCTGATGTATTTCCAGAAGAGCTGCCAGGCATGCCACCAGATCAAGAGCTTGAGTTTGAAATAGATCTTGTGCCCGGAACCGCACCGTTATACAAGAAGTATTACCAGATGCCCTCATCGGAATTAGTGGAGCTAAAGAAACATCTTGATGAAATGCTCCAAAAAGGATATATCCGTCCCAGCTCTTCACCATGGGGATCACCTGCTATCTTTGTGGACAAAAAGGATGGCAGCCTCCGCATGTGTGTGGATTACCGTCAGCTAAATGATGTTACCATCAAAAACAAATATCCGCTGCCAAGGATTGATGACTTGTTTGATCAGCTCAGTGGGGCCAAGGTATTCTCCAAGATTGATTTATGGACATGATATCATCAGCTCAAGATTAAAAAGGAAGATATTCCTAAGATCGCATTCACTACTCGATATGGTCTTTATGAATATACAATTATGTCCTTTGGTCTCACCAACGCCCCTGCCTTCTTCATGCATATGATGAACAAAGTATTCATGGACTTCCTTGATAAATTCGTGGTAGTCTTCATCGACGACATACTTATTTACTCAAGAAGTGAAGAAGATCACAAAGAACACCTCCGAGCAGTGTTACAACGACTCTACGACCATCAGCTATACGCCAAATTCATTAAATGCGAATTTTAGCTCAAGCAAGTTGGATTTCTTGGACATGTGCTATCCGCCGAAGGTATAACCATGGACCCGAGCAAAGTAAAGGATGTGCTCGATTGGTTGCCACCCACAACCGTATCACATATACGGAGTTTTCTTGGATTAGCCGGTTACTACCATCGTTTCATTGAAGGGTTTTCCAAGATTGCTAAACCCATGACGGAGCTACTCAAAAATGATAAGAAGTTTGAATGGACTGAGGACTATGAGAAAAGTTTCAATGAGCTAAAGATACGGCTGACGACTGCACCTGTGTTGACTCTTCCTGATATCTATTGGTGCTGTGATTGATATGAAAGAAGGAAAAATTAAGTTCCAATTTCCTTTGAGGAAGGGTATGGAACACTTCCCTAGAACAAGAATTAGACGACCATATGAATCAATCATCAGGGCATCTTATGGATCCGGAACCAAACATGACAAAACTTAGATCCTTTGCTTTATGCCTAGCTAAGGGCGTAAAATTATAGAGCTCGTTGGGAGGCAACCCAATGAATAAAATTTATTTTTGCTTTCTGTTCTTGAGTGTTAGCACAATTATGCTACTGTTATGATTGTGTTTTTTTGGTGCTTGTGCCAAGTAAAGCCTTTAGGATCTTCTTGGGTGATAGTTGTTTGATCTTGCTGAAAAATAGAAACTTTTGCGCTGGCGAAAATAATTTTAATTTTTAACCAGAGAGCGATAAAATACCCATTCCTTTTGCAGTAGATTAATATACAAATTACCCAGGTTGTCATAATTTTTCAGATTTTTTGGAGTTATAGAAGTATTCGAAATATCCAGATTGCTACACACTATTCTGTTTTTGAAAGATTATGTTTTCTTTGCGTTGTGTGCTTATTTTGATGATTCTATGGTTTTCTTTGATGAGTTTTTGCCATAGAAAAGTTGGAATACAGTAGATATAATGCAAGAACAAAATATGAATTGGTTTTCTACATCACTTATAGTAGTGATTTGTTTTCTTATACTAACGGATCTCACGAAGGCTTTTGTTGAGTTTTGTGTGATTGAAGTTTTCAAGTTTTGGGTTATCTTACGATGGATGAAGGAATAAGGAGTAAGAAGAGCCTAAGCTTGGGGATGCCCCGGCATCCCAAGCTATTATCCTAAAGAGAGCAAGCAACTAAGCTTGGGGATGCCCCCGAGTGGCATCCCCTCTTTCTTCTAACGACCATCGGTATTTTACTCGAAGCTATATTTTTAGTCGTCACATACTATGTGTTTTGCTTGGAGCGTCTTGTATGATATGAGTCTTTGCTTATTTTTTGTGTGTTTTTAGTCTTGATCCCTTGCTGGACACACCTATTTGAGAGAGCCAAAATTATGCCATGACTTGTTAGAATTGCTCTCTAAGCTTCACTTAAATTTTTATGAGCTATGGATTTGCTCTAGTGCTTCACTTATATCTTTTTGAGCATGATGTGCTTTAGTATTTTTGAAGTAATGCTCTCTTGCTTCACTTAGATTTATTTGAGAGTTAGTAAAATTTTCAAGAAATTCTCTCTTGCTTCACTTAAATTAATTTGAGGGAAAGAAATATTATGCTCATGATCTTCACTTATATTTGTTTGAGCTTATCAAAAGCAACACATGAAAATTAGTTCCAAAGTGATAGATGTCCGAGAAGGATATAATAAAAACTTTCATGAAGATCACTGGACAAAACAAACTTGATTCTTAGTAATAGTTTTACGATATGATGATGTGATATGCGAGTCATCTTGATGAGTAATTATGCTTTGGTAAGAATATTGGTGTTAAGATTTGTGATTACCGATGCAAGCACGAAAGTCAATAGTCATGCAATAAAATTATATCCTACTTGTGCTACATTATTCGGTGTTAATTATGCTTAATGCGCGCTTATGAGATTATTCGTTTCTTGGTTGGTCGCTTCTCAATCTTTTGCTAGCCTTCATTTTGCACTAAGTATGATCACTACTTGTGCATCCAAAATCCTTCAAACCAGTTTTGCCACATGAGTCCACAATATCTACCTATATGCGGTATTCTTTTGCCGTTCTAAGCAAATTTGTATGGGCCATCTCTAATATTCAAAATAAATTTCTATTTTGTGTGCTCGTACCGCTCGCGAGGCGGTGAGGGGTGGCTAATATTTTCCATGCTAGATGTGTTATTCTCACGATGAGTGTTTATTCACTTGTCATTGCACAAGAGTAAGGCAAAGATATTAGGGATGCCCAGTCCCGAAATGAAAAATGAATTTACTTTATGTTGTCAAATAATAAATTTCTTGGGAAGTGTTGGTGTGGAAGCACCCGTGGATACGGTTAGCCATGGAAAGTGAAAGTATGGTGGAAAAAGGAATAAACTTTAGTTTCTATTTGGGAACCGCCTATGATATATCTAGCATGGAAAGTATTGGGAACTCTAAGTCATTTTTGTTGGTGGGAAAGGCACACCTCTCAAAATGTTTTTTATCTCTCAATTTTCGCTTTGAGCTCTAGCACCTCTACAAATTCCTACTTCCCTCTGCGAAGGGCCTTTCTTTTACTTTATGCAATTTTTATTTTTGAATTTGAGTCTCCATCTTCTATTATAAAGCACCAACTAGGGGGCACTATGATCGTACTTGAGCATTGGGTGTAGTTAATATGCGAGTGTGTTTCATGAATGGATCAATGACTGAGCATGATGGGCTAGGGATAGCTTATTTTAGCGTTGATATTTTGAAAGACATGGTTGCTTGTTGATATGCTTGACTATTTAAGTTACCATGTCAAAACTAGACTATTGCTTTGAACAATATAAAAGTCCAAATTTCCATGCTATAAAGAAAAGAATATGAGATGACATGTTAGGCAGCATTCCACATAAAAATTTCTGTTTTTATAATTTACCTACTCGAGGACGAGAAGGAATTAATCATGGGGATGTGATGACCCACAAGTATAGGGGATCTATCGTAGTCCTTTCGGTAAGTAAGAGTGTCGAACCCAACGAGGAGCAAAAGGAAATGATAAGCGGTTTTCAGCAAGGTATTCTCTGCAAGTACTGAAATAAGTGGTAACAGATAGTTTTGTGATAGGATAAATTGTAATGAGCAACAAGTAACAAAAGTAAATAAAGTGCAGCAAGGTGGCCCAATCCTTTTGTAGCAAAGGACAAGCCGAAACAAACTCTTATAATAGGAAAAGTGCTCCCGAGGACACATGGGAATATCGTCAAGCTAGTTTTCATCACGTTCATATGGTTCATGTTTGATACTTTGATAATTTGATATGTGGGTGGACCGGTGCTTGGGTGCTGTTCATACTTGAACAAGCACCCCACTTATGATTAACCTCCATTGCAAGCATCCGCAACTACAACAAAAGTATTAAGGTAAACCTAACCATAGCATGAAACATATGGATCCAAATCAGCCCCTTATGAAGCAACGCATAAACTAGGGTTTAAGCTTCTGTCACTCTAGCAACCCATCATCTACTTATTACTTCCCAATGCCTTCCTCTAGGCCCAAATAATGGTGAAGTGTTATGTAGTCGACGTTCACATAACACCACTAGAGGCTAGACAACATACATCTTATCAAAATATCAAACGAATACCAAATTCACATGACTACTCATAGCAAGACTTCTCCCTTGTCCTCAGGAACAAACGTAATTACTCACAAAGCATATTCATGTTCATAATCAGAGGGGTAATAATATGCATAAAGGATCTGAACATATGATCTTCCACCAAATAAACCAACTAGCATCAACTACAAGGAGTAATCAACACTACTAGCACCAATCCCGGACTTTGAGACAAGAATTGGATACAAGAGATGAACTAGGGTTTGGAGATGAGATGGTGCTGGTGAAGATGTTGATGGAGATTGCCCTCTCCCGGTGAGAGGAGAGTTGGTGATGATTTCCCCCTCCCGGAGGGAAGTTTCCCCGGCAGAACAACCCTGCCAGAGCTCTAGATTGGTTCCGCCTCGGTTTTGCCTCGTGGCGGCGGAGTCTCGTCCCGAAAGGTTGCTTCCATATTTTTTTCTCATCGAAAGACTTCATATAGGAGAAGATGGATGTCGGAGACCCACCAAGGGGCCCACGAGGTAGGGGGCGCGCCCTAGGGGGGGGGGGCGCCCCCCACCCTCGTGAGAAGGGTGTGGGCCCCCTGGCCTTCATCTTTGGCAAGGATTTTTCTTTATTTCTTTTAAGACGTTCCGTGGAGTTTTAGGACTTTTGGAGTTGCGCAGAATAGGTCTCTAATATTTGCTCCTTTTCCAGCCCAGAATTCCAGCTGCCGGCATTCTCCCTCCTTATGTAAACCTTGTAAAATGAGAGAGAATAGCCATAAGTATTGTGATATAAAGTGAAATAACAGTCCATAATGCGATAAATATCGATATAAAAGCATGATGCAAAATGGACGTATCAACTCCCCCAAGCTTAGACCTCGCTTGTCCTCAAGCGAAAAGCCGATAACAATAAATATGTCCTCATGTTTAGAGGTAGAGGCGTCGATAAAAATAAAATACGGACATGAAGGCATCATGATTATTCTTATAACAGCAACATATATAGGTTTTGTCATATGATTACTTATGTTCAAGTGATGATCTATTCACAATGCAAAAGTATAAATCATAAACCTTATTGGGCTCCAACAAACTATAATCTCAGTCGTTGAAGCAATTGCAATTTATCATAACATCGGAAAGAGTATATGTCAGAGCTAAAAAGCAAGTCCACATACTCAACTATCATTTAGTCCTCCATAATTGCTAACACTCATGCGATATTTGTGATTACGGAGTTTTAACCGGACACAGAGAAAGATAGGGGCTTATAGTTTTGCCCCACAACCTTTTACCTCAAGGGTAATGTCAACAACAATGGTTCATGCTCCCCTACATCCAATTAGATATATATATCATGTTCTTTCCAACATGCTGAGCTTGCCAAAGGATAAAATGAAAAGGAAAAGGTGAAGATCACCATGACTCTTGCATAAGGTAGAAGATAATAATAAAGGATAGGCCCTTCGCAGAGGGAAGTAGAGGTTGCCATGCGCTTTTATGGTTAGATATATAAAATCTCAATGCGAAAGAAAGTCACTTTATATTGCCCCTTGTGATATGAACCTTTATTATGCAGTCCGTCACTTTTATTACATCCACATCACAAGATCGTATAAAGCTTATTTCTCCCACACCAATCAATCATACATATTTAGAGCAATTTTTATTGCTTTGCACTGACGACAACTTACTTGAAGGATCTTACTCAATCCATAGGTAGATATGGTGGACTCTCATGGCAAAACTGGTTTATGGATATTTGGAAGCACAAGTAGTATTTCTACTTGGTGCTGAGAATTTGGCTAGCATGAGGGGGAAAGGCAAGCTCAGCAAGTTAGAGGAACCATGACAACATACTTTATCTCAGATAATAGAAAGACATAACTCATTACATTGTCTTCCTTGTCCAACATCAGCTCTTTAGCATGTCATATTTTAATGAGTGCTCCCAATCATAAAAGATGTCAATGATAATATATCTATATGTGAAACCTCTCTTTCCTCATTACTTCCTATTAATTGCAACAATGACCAAAGCTATGTCTGCCAACTCCCAACAACTTTTAATCATCATACTCTTTCTATGTGAAGTCATTACTCTCAATAAGATCAATATGAACTTGTTGTTTCTTTTTATTCTTTTTCTCTTTTCTTTTATTCACCCAAGATCATGGCAAAATAATCAGGCCCTTGAATAAACACTAATCTTTATTATATATAACTCACGAACTCGATTACATAGAGAGATCATAAAACAAAACTCAAAACTAGATCATGCCATAAACTTTATTCTACTAGATCAAGATACTACTAATAGGATCGAACTAAGAAAAATGGTAAAGATAGGAGATGTGATTGTGATACGATACCGGGGCACCTCCCCCATAGTTGCCAAGGGGAGTGCCCATACCCATGTGATTCAATTCTTCTTTGTTGGAGGAGACGGTGGAGGTGTTGTTGATGATGCGGGCTTGTCATCCATCTTCCAAGGCATAGGTTCACCATCATAGAAAGATGATCGAGTCTCCGGAATCCTCAAATCTTAAGCCAAACTCATTCTTTTGAATCTATATTCATACTCATAGTTTTGGTTTTGAAGGTCATAGACTTGGGCTTGGAGGTGCTTGGGGCCGTCATGATAACCTAGATCTGTCAGAAAAAATGCTCGAAACAAGAACATGAGATTTTTGCGTGATACGGGAGTCAAAACCTTCGGGAGAATATATAATGAATTTTTACCGACCAAAATACGTAACGTACAGGAAAACGAAGTCCGGAAGGCACACGAGGTAGGGGGGCGCGCCCAGGGGGTAGGGCACGCCCACCACCCTCGTGGGGCCCTCGTGTCCTTCCCGGACTGCTACTTATTTTTCTATTTTTCTAAATATTCCAAAATGGAGAAATATTGCCTTAGAAATTGTTTTGGAGTCGGTTTACTTACCGTACCACATACCTATTCCCTTTCGGAGTCTGAAATGTTCCGGAAAGTGTCCCTTATGTATTCCTCCGGTGTTACGGTTTCAATAATATTGGTTTCAACATTTATGGGATTACCTGAGATATAATGTTTGATTCTTTGACCGTTTACCACCTTCGGATTTGTGCCTTCGAAGTTGTTGATTTTTATTGCACCGGAACGATAGACCTCCTCGATAACATAGGGGCCTTCCCATTTAGAGAGAAGTTTTCCTGCAAAAAATCTTAAACGAGGGTTGTATAGCAATACATAATCACCTACATTAAACTCACGCTTTTGTATCCTATTGTCATGCCATCTTTTAAACTTTTCTTTAAATAACATGGCATTTTCATATGCTTGGGTTCTCCATTCATCAAGTGAGCTAATATCAAATAACCTCTTCTCACCGGCAAGTTTGAAATCATAGTTGAGCTCCTTAATAGCCCAATATGCCTTATGTTCTAGTTCGAGAGGTAAGTGACATGCTTTTCCATATACCATTTTATATGGAGACATACCCATAGGATTTTTGTATGCAGTTCTATATGCCCATAATGCATCATCAAGTTTCTTGGACCAATTCTTTCTAGACCTATTAACAGTCTTTTGCAAAATTAATTTGAGCTCTCTATTTCTCAACTCTACTTGACCACTAGACTGTGGGTGATAAAGAGATGCAATTCTATGATTAACATCATATTTAGCAAGCATTTTACGGAAAGCACCATGAATAAAGTGTGAACCACCATCAGTCATTAAATATCTAGGGACACCAAACCTCGGAAAAATAACTTCCTTAAGCATTTTTTGATAGAAGTGTTATGATCAGCACTACTAGTTGGAATAGCTTCTACCCACTTAGTAACGTAATCAACAGCAACTAAAATATGTGAATATCCATTAGAGGCAGGAAAAGGTCCCATATAATCAAAGCCCCAAACATCAAACGGTTCAATAACAAGAGAATAATTCATAGGCATTTCTTGACGTCTACTAATATTACCAATTCTTTGACATTCATCACATGACAAGACAAACTTATGGGCATCCTTGAAGAGAGTAGGCCAATAAAAACCAGAATGCAATACCTGATGTGCAGTTCTATCTCCAGCGTGGTGTCCTCCATAAGACTCGGAATGACACTTGCGTAGGATCTATTGCTGTTCATGCTCAGGTACACAACGTCTAATAACACCATCTACTCCTTCTTTATAAAGATGTGGGTCATCCCAAAAGTAATGTCTCAAGTCATAGAAGAATTTTTTTTCTTTTGCTGGTATGTGAAGCTAGGTGGTATAAACTTAGCAACAATATAATTAGCATAATCAGCATACCATGGAGTACTACGAGAAGTACTTATAACATTTAATTGTTCATCAGGAAAGTCATCATTAATAGGTAGTGGGTCATCAAGAATATTTTCTAACCTAGATAAGTTGTCTGCAATGGGGTTCTCAGCTCCCTTTCTATCAACAATATGCAAATCAAATTCTTGTAGCAAGAGAACCCATCTAATAAGTCTAGGTTTAGCATCTTTCTTTTCCATAAGGTATTTAATAGCAGCATGATCAGTGTGAATAGTTACTTTAGAATCAACAATATAAGGTCTGAACTTATCACAAGCAAATACAACTGCTAAAAGCTCTTTTTCAGTAGTAGCATAATTTCTTTGAGCATTGTCTAGAGTCTTACTAGCATAATGAATAACATTTAATTTCTTATCAACTCTTTGCCCTAGAACAACACCTACAGCATAATCACTAGCATCACACATAATTTCAAAGGGTAAATTCCAATCAGGTGGCTGAACAATAGGTGCAGAGATTAATGCTTTCTTAAGTATTTCAAATGCTTCTACACAATCATCATCAAAGACAAATGGTATATCTTTTTGCAATAAATTAGTCAGAGGCCGAGAAATTTTTGAGAAGTCCTTAATGAACCTCCTATAAAATCCAGCGTGACCAAGGAAACTTCTTATACCATTGACGTCCTTGGGACATGGCATCTTTTCAATAGCATCAACTTTGGCTTTATCAACTTCAATACCTCTTTCAGAAACTTTGTGCCCCAAGACAATACCTTCATTAACCATAAAGTGGCACTTTTCCCAATTCAAGACAAGATTAGTTTCTTCACATCTCTGCAAAACTCGATCAAGATTGCTCAAGCAATCGTCAAAAGAAGAACCATAGACCGAAAAGTCGTCCATGAAAACCTCACAAATCTTTTCACAAAAGTCAGAGAATATAGCCATCATGCATCTTTGAAAGGTAGCAGGTGCATTACATAAACCAAAAGGCATATGTCTATAAGCAAAAGTACCAAAAGGGCATGTAAAAGTAGTCTTTGATTGATCTCTAGCCGACACAGGTATTTGAGAGAAACCAGAATAACCATCTAGAAAGCAGTAGTGTGTATGTTTGGATAATCTTTCTAGCATTTGATCAATAAAAGGTAAGGGGTAATGATCTTTCTTAGTAGCTTTATTTAATTTGCGGAAATCAATTACCATCCTATAACCTGTGATAATTCTTTGTGGAATCAATTCATCTTTATCATTAGGAACAACAGTAATACCTCCCTTCTTAGGGACACAATGGACAGGACTTACCCACTCACTATGAGCAACGGGATAAATTATACCTGCCTCCAGAAGCTTGAGTATTTCTTTTCTTACCACTTCTTTCATTTTAGGATTCAGACGTCGTTGAGGATCACGAACTGGTTTGGCATCTGCTTCCAAATTTATTTTATGTTGACATAGAGTGGGACTAATGCCCTTAAGATCATCAAGAGTATATCCAATAGCAGCACGATGCTTCTTCAGAGTTTTCAATAATCTTTCTTCTTCATGCTCTGAAAGGTTAGCACTAATAATAACAGGATATATCTTCTTTTCATCAAGATAAGCATATTTAAGATTATCAGGCAACGGTTTAAGCTCAAACACGGGATCACCCTTGGGTGGAGGAGGATCTCCTAAAATTTCAACAGGCAAATTGTGTTGCAGAATAGGTTCCTGTTTAAAGAATACTTCATCTATTTCCCTTCTTTCATTCATGAACATATCATTTTCATGGTCTAGCAAATAGTGTTCTAAAGGATCACTAGGAGGTACGGCAATAGAAGCAAGACCAATAATTTCATCCTTACTAGGTAATTCTTCCTCACGATGTTGTTTACTAAATTTAGAGAAATTAAACTCATGAACCATATCATCCAAACCAACAGTAACAATATTCTTAGTGCAGTCTATGGTAGCATTGACAGTATTTAAGAAGGGTCTACCAAATATAATGGGACAAAAGCTATCTTGTGGAGAAGTAAGAACAAGAAAATCAGCAGGATATTTAGTTTTCCCACACAAGACTTCAACATCTCTAACAATTCCAATTGGTGCAATAGTATCTCTATTAGCAAGTTTAATAGTAACATCAATATCTTCTAACTCAACAGGTGCAATTTCATTCTTAATTTCTTTGTATAAGTCATGAGGTATAACACTAGCACTAGCACCCATATCACATAAGCCATGATAACAATGATCTCCTATTTTAACAGAAATAACAGGCACGCCTACCACAGGTCTATGTTTATCCTTATCACACGGTTTAGCAATTCTAGCAGTTTCACCTTCGAACTGAATAACATGCCCATCAATATTATCAGACAAGAGATCTTTAACAATAGCAATATTAGGTTCTACTTTAACTTGCTCAGGAGGTGTATAAGTTCTAATATTGCTTTTACGAACAACAGTTGAAGCTTTAGCATGATCCTTTATTCTAACAGGGAAAGGTGGTTTCTCAATATAAGAAGTAGGAACAATAGGATCATTATAAGTGACAGTCTTTTCTTCAACTTTAATAGGTGCAGCTACTTTTACTTCTATGGGAGGATGATATTTAAACCACTTCTCCTTAGGGAGATCAACATAGGTAGCAAAAGATTCACAGAAAGAAGCTACTATCTCAGAGTCAAGTCCATATTTAGTGCTAAACTTACGGAAAATATCGGTATCCATAAAAGATTTAACACAATCAAACTTAGGTGTCATACCTGACTCCTTACCTTCGTCGAGGTCCCAATCTTCAGAGTTGCGTTTAATTCTATCCAATAAATTCCATCTGAATTCAATAGTCTTCATCATAAAAGAGCCAGCACAAGAAGTATCGAGCATGGTTGGATTGTTATCAGAAAGCCGAGCATAAAAACTTTGCATAATTATTTCTCTCGGGAGCTCATGATTGGGGCATGAATATAACATTGATTTAAGCCTCCCCCAAGCTTGAGCGATGCTTTCTCCTTCGCGAGGCCAGAAATTATATATATAATTGCAATCACGATGAACAAGATGCATAGGGTAATACTTTTGATGAAATTCCAGCTTCAATCTTTTATAGTCCCACGATCTCATATCATCACATAGCCTATACCATATCAATGTGTCTCCCTTCAAAGATAAAGGGAAGACCTTCTTCTTAGCAACATCATCGGGTATACCTGCAAGCTTAAATAATCCACAAACTTCGTCCACATATATTAAGTGCTCATCAGGATGTTTTGTTCCATCTCCTGTAAAAGGATTAGCTAGCAGTTTTTCCATCATAGCCACAGGAAATTCAAAAGGAGTTTCATTAATAGGTTCAGTAGGTTGAGGAGCAACTCTTTGCTCTACTAGACAGGGTGAAGATACCCCGAACAAGCCCGTCAGAGAATTACTTTCCATAGTAACAAGTGACAGTAAATTTCAGCACACTATATAAATTTTTCCTTACCAAATCCACCAAGGCGCTACACTCCCGGCAACGGCGCCAGAAAAGAGTCTTGATGACCCACAAGTATAGGGGATCTATCGTAGTCCTTTCGATAAGTAAGAGTGTCGAACCCAACGAGGAGCAGAAGGAAATGATAAGCGGTTTTCAGCAAGGTATTCTCTGCAAGTACTGAAATAAGTGGTAACAGATAGTTTTGTGATAGGATAAATTGTAACGAGCAACAAGTAACAAAAGTAAATAAAGTGCAGCAAGGTGGCCCAATCCTTTTGTAGCAAAGGACAAGCCGGAACAAACTCTTATAATAGGAAAAGCGCTCCCGAGGACACATGGGAATATCGTCAAGCTAGTTTTCATCACGTTCATATGATTCGCGTTCGATACTTTGATAATTTGATATGTGGGTGGACCGGTGCTTGGGTGCTGTTCTTACTTAAACAAGCATCCCACTTATGATTAACCTCTATTGCAAGCATCCGCAACTACAACAAAAGTATTAAGGTAAACCTAACCATAGCATGAAACATATGGATCCAAATCAGCCCCTTACGAAGCAACGCATAAACTAGGGTTTAAGCTTCTGTCACTCTAGCAACCCATCATCTACTTATTACTTCCCAATGCCTTCCTCTAGGCCCAAATAATGGTGAAGTGTTATGTAGTCGACGTTCACATAACACCACTAGAGGCTAGACAACATACATCTTATCAAAATATCAAACGAATACCAAATTCACATGACTACTAATAGCAAGACTTCTTCCTTGTCCTCAGGAACAAACGTAATTACTCACAAAGCATATTCATGTTCATAATCAGAGGGGTAATAATATGCATAAAGGATCTGAACATATGATCTTCCACCAAATAAACCAACTAGCATCAACTACAAGGAGTAATCAACACTACTAGCAACCTACTAGCACCAATCCCGGACTTTGAGACAAGAATTGGATACAAGAGATGAACTAGGGTTTGGAGATGAGATGGTGCTGGTGAAGATTGATGGATGAGATGGTGCTGATGAAGATGTTGATGGAGATTGCTCTCTCCCAATGAGAGGAGCGTTGGTGATGACGATGGTGATGATTTCCCCCTCCCGGAGGGAAGTTTTCTCAGCAGAACAGCCCTGCCGGAGCTCTAGATTGGTTCCGCCTCGGTTTTGCCTCGTGGCGGCGGAGTCTCGCCCTGAAAGGTTGCTTCCTTATTTTTCTCATTGAAAGACTTCATATAGGAGAAGATGGACGTCGGAGACCCACCAGGGGGCCCACGAGGTAGGGGGCGCGCCCTAGGGGGAGGGCATGCCCCCACCCTCGTGAGAAGGGTGTGGCCCCCCTGGCTTTCATCTTTAGCATGGATTTTGCTTTATTTCTTTTAAGACGTTCCGTGGAGTTTCAGGACTTTTGGAGTTGCGCAGAATAGGTCTCTAATATTTGCTCCTTTTCCCGCCCAGAATTCCAGCTGCCGGCATTCTCCCTCCTTATGTAAACCTTGTAAAATAAGAGAGAATATCCATAAGTATTGTGATATAAAGTGAAATAACAGTCCATAATGCGATAAATATCGATATAAAAGCATGATGCAAAATGGACGTATCAGGATGCTGATACATCTCCAACGTATCTATAATTTTTTATTGTTCCATGCTGTTATATTATCAATCCTGGATGTTTCATAATCATTTTAAATCATTTTTTGGTACTAACCTACTGACATAGTGCCAAGTGCCAATTGACGTTTTTTGCATGTTTTTACATCGCAGATAATCAATACCAAAGGGAGTCCAAACGCAGCGAAATTTTTTGTGGATTTTTGTTGGACTAGAAGACAACCAATGGGCCAAAAAAGCACCTGGGGGCTGCTCCGAGGGGAGCACAACCCACTAGGGTGCGCCTGGGGGCCCAGGCGTGCCCTGGTGGGTTGTGCCCACCTCGGGTGCCCCCCGGACCGCCTCTTTACTCTATAAATACCCCAATATTCCAGAAACCATAGGGGAGTCGACAAAAATCAATTCCAGCCACCGCAGAGTCCAGAACCACCAGATCCAATCTAGACACCATCACGGAGGGGTTCACCACTTCCATTGGTGCCTCTCCAATGATGCGTCAGTAGTTCTTTGTAGACTGATACGTCTCCAACGTATCCATAATTTTTGATTGTTCCATGATATTATATTATCTATTTTGGATGTTAATGGGCTTATTTCTACACTTTTATATTATTTTTGGGACTAACCTATTAACCGGAGGCCGAACCCAAATTGCTGTTTTTGCCTATTTTAGTGTTTCGCTGAAAAGGAATATCAAACGGAGTCCAAACGGAATGAAACCTTCGGGAACATTATTTTTGGAACAAACGTGATCCAGGAGACTTGGAGTGGATGTCAAGAAACAATCGAGGAGGCCACGAGGCAGGGGGCGCGCCCTCCACCCTCGTGGGGCCCTCGTTGCTCCACCGACCTACTTCTTCCTCCTATATATATCCATATACCTCGCAAACATCCAGGAGCACCACGAAACCCTATTTCCATCGCCGCAACCTTCTGTACCCAAGATATCCCATCTTGGGCCTTTTTCGGAGCTCCGCCGGAGGGGGCATTGATCACGGAGGGCATCTACGTCTACTCCACGGCCCCTCCAATGATGCGTGAGGAGTTTACTTCAGACCTTCGGGTCCATAGCTAGTAGCTAGATGGCTTCTTCTCTCTCTTTGGATCTCAATACAAAGTTCTCCTGTATTCTCTTGGAGATCTATTTGATGTAATCTTCTTTTGCGGTGTGTTTGTCGAGATCCGATGAATTGTGGGTTTATGATCAAGTCTATCTATGAACACTATTTGAATCTTCTCTAAATTCTTTTATGTATGATTGGTTTATCTTTGCAAGTCTCTTCGAATTATCAGTTTGGTTTGGCCTACTAGATTGATCTTTCTTGCAATGGGAGAAGTGCTTAGCTTTGGGTTCAATCTTGTGGTGCTCGATCCCAGTGATAGAAAGGGAAACGACACGTATTGTATTGTTTCCATTGAGGATAACAAGATGGATTTTACATCATATTGCATGAGTTTATCCCTCTACATCATGTCATCTTGCTTAAGGCGTTACTCTGTTCTTATGCACTTAATACTCTAGATGCATGCTGGATAGCGGTTGATGTGTGGAGTAATAGTAGTAGATACAGAATCGTTTCGGTCTACTTGTCACGGACGTGATGCCTATATACATGATCATGCCTAGATATTCTCATAATTATTCGCTTTTCTATCAACTGCTCGACAGTAATTTGTCCACCCACCGTAATACTTATGCTATCTTGGGAGAAGCCACTAGTGAAACCTATGGGCCCTGGGTCTATTCTCCATCATACAACTTTCCCATCTACTTTATTTTGCAGTCTTTACTTTCAATCTATATCATAAAAATATTAAAAATATTTATCTTATTATTATCATCTCTATCAGATCTCACTCTTGCAAGTGGCCGTGAAGGGATTGACAACCCCTTTATCGCGTTGGTTGCGAGGTTCTTATTTGTGTGTGTAGGTATGAGGTGACTTGCGCGTGGTCTCCTACTGGATTGATACCTTGGTTCTCAAAAACTGAGGGAAATACTTACGCTGCTTTACTGCATCACCTTTTTTCCTCTTCAAGGGAAAACCAATGCAGTGCTCAAGAGGTAGCAAGAAGGATTTCTAGCGCCATTGCCGGGGGATCTATGCCAAGTCAAGACATACCAAGTACCCATCACAACTCTTATCCTTTGCATTACATTATTTGCCATTTGCCTCTCATTTTCCTCTCCCCCACTTCACCCTTGCCGTTTTATTCGTCCTCTTTTTCCATCCCCCTTCTCTTCTCTAGTTTGCCTCTTTTGCTTCTTTGCTTGTGTGTTGGATTGCTTGCTTGTCACGATGGCTCAAGATAATACTAAATTGTGTGACTTTGCCAATACCAACAATAATGATTTTATTAGCACTCCGATTGCTCCTCTTACCGATGCTGAATCTTCTGAAATTGATACTGCTTTGCTGAATCTTTTCATGAAATATCCATTTTCTAGCCTTCCTAGTGAAGATGCCGCTACCCATCTAAACAACTTTGTTGATTTGTGTGATATGAAAAAGAAGAAATATGTGGATAATGATATTGTTAAACTTAAACTATTTCCGTTTTCGCTTAGAGATCGTGCTAAAGCTTGGTTTTCGTCTTTGCCTAAAAATAGTATTGATTCATGGAATAAGCGCAAAGATGCTTTTATCTCTAAGTATTTTCCTCCCGCTAAGATCATCTCTCTTAGAAATGATATTATGAATTTTAAGCCACTTGATCATGAGAATGTTGCACAATCTTGGGAGAGGATGAAATTAATGATATGTAATTGCCCTACACATGGATTGAATTTATGGATGATTATACAAAAATTTTATGCCGGGTTGAATTTTGCTTCTAGAAATCTTTTAGATTCGGCTACGGGAGGCACTTTTATGGAAATCACTTTAGGAGAAGCTACCAAACTCCTAGATAATATTATGGTTAATTATTCTCAATGGCACACTGAAAGATCTACTAGTAAAAAGGTGCATGCAACTGAAGAGATTAATGTTTTGAGTGGAAAGATGGATGAACTTATGAAATTGTTTGCTAATAAGAGTGCTCCTACTGATCCTAATGATATGCCTTTGTCTACCTTGATTGAGAATAATAATGAATCTACGGATGTGAATTTTGTTGATAGGAACAATTTTGGTAACAACGCGTATAGAGGTAATTTTAGTTCTAGGCTATTTCCTAGTAATTCCTCTAATAATTATGGTAATTCCTACAAAAATTCTTATGGAAATTATAATAAGATGCCCTCTGATTTTGAATCTAGTATTAAAGAACTTATTAGTTCGCAAAAGAGTTTCAATGCTTTGTTGAAGAAAAATTTCTCAAGATTGATGAGTTGGCTAGGAACGTGGATAGAATTTCTCTTGATGTTGATTCTTTGAAACTTAGATCTATTCCACCTAAGCATGATATCAATTAGTCTCTCAAATCCATGAGAATTTCCATTGATGAGTGCAAAGAAAGAACCGCTAGGATGCGTGCTAAGAAAGATTGCTCTTGTGAAAGCGTGTTCTTCTAGTTTTCATGATAATAAGGATGAAGATCTGAAAGTGATTGATGTGTCCCATATTAAATCCTTGTTTTTCAATATGAATCTTGATAATGATGGGACTGGAGATGAGTCAACTTTAGTTAGAAGGCATCCTAATGATTCGGAGTTTTTAGATCTTGATGCTAAAATTGTTTAAAGTGGGATTGAAGAGGTTAAAACTTTAAATAGCAATGAACCCACTATCTTGGATTTCAATGAATTTAATTATGATAATTTCTCTTTGATAGATTGTATTTCCTTGTTGCAATCCGTGCTAAATTCTCCTCATGCTTATAATCAAAATAAAGCTTTTACTAAACATATCGTTGATGCTTTGATGCAATCTTATGAAGAAAAACTTGAGTTGGAAGTTTCTATCCCTGGAAAACTTTATGATGAGTGGGAACCTACAATTGAAATTAAAATTAAAGATCATGAATGCTATGATGTGTGTGATTTGGGTGCTAGTGTTTCCATGATCCCAAAAACTTTGTGTGATTTGCTAGGTTTCCGTGAATTTGATGATTGTTCTTTAAACTTGCACCTTGGACTCCACTATTAAGAAACCTATGGGAAATATTAATGATGTTCTTATTGTTGCAAATAGGAATTATGTGCCCGTAGATTTCATTGTTCTTGATATAGATTGCAATCCTTCATGTCCTATTATTCTTGGTAGACCTTTACTTAGAATGATTGGTGCGATTATTGATATGAAGGAAGGGAATATTAGATTCCAATTTCCATTAAGGAAAGGCATGGAACACTTCCCTAGAAAGAAAATTAAATTACCATATGAATCTATTATGAGAGCCTCTTATGGATTGCCTACCAAAGATGGCAATACCTAGATCTATCTTTGCTTTTATGCCTAGCTAGGGGCGTTAAACGATAGCGCTTGTTGGGAGGCAACCCAATTTCATTTTTATTCCTTTCCTTTTGCTCCTGTTTAGTAATAAATAATTTATCTATCCTCTGTTTTGGTTGTGTTTTTGTGTTTAATTAGTGTTTGTGCCAAGTAGAACCGTTGGGAAGACTTGGGGGAAGTCTTTTTGATCTTGCTGTAAAAAACAGAAACTTTAGCGCTCACGAGAATTGCTGCCATTTTTTATTGAAGAGTACTATTTAGTTAATTATTTTTTCAGATGATTAATAGATAAATTTCTCACGTCTAGCAATTTATTTTATAATTTTTGGGGTTCTATAAGTTTGCACTAGTTACAGATTACTACAGACTGTTCTGTTTTTGACAGATTCTGTTTTTCGTGTGTTGTTTGCTTATTTTGATGAATCTATGGCTAGTAAAAGAGTTTATAAACCATAGATAAGTTGGAATACAGTAGGTTTAACATGAATATAAATAAAGAATGAATTAATTACAGTACCTTTAAGTGGTGTTTTATTTTCTTTCGCTAACGGAGCTCACGAGATTTTCTGTTAAGTTTTGTGTTGTGAAGTTTTCAAGTTTTGGGTAAAGATTTGATGGATTATGGAACAAGGAGTGGCAAGAGCCTAAGCTTGGGGATGCCCAAGGCACCCCAAGGTAAATACAAGGACAACAAAAAGCCTAAGCTTGGGGATGCCCCGGAAGGCATCCCCTCTTTTGTCTTCGTTCATCAGTAACTTTACTTGGAGCTATATTTTTATTCGCCACATGATATGTGTTTTGCTTGGAGCGTCTTGTATGATTTGAGTCTTTGGTTTTTAGTTTACCACAATCATCCTTGCTGTACACACCTTTTGAGAGAGACACACATTAATTGGAAATTATTAGAATACTCTATGTGCTTCACTTATATCTTTTGAGCTATATAGTTTTTGCTCTAGTGCTTCACTTATACCTTTTAGAGCACGGCGGTGGTTCTATTTTATAGAAATAATTGACCTCTAATGCTTCACTTATATTATTTTGAGAGTCCTTTAAAACAACATGGTAATTTTCTTTTAGGAATAATAAAAACTTTCATATAAGTGCATTGAATACTATGAGAAGTTTGATACTTGATAATTGTTTTGAGATATGGAGATGGTGATATTAGAGTCATGCTAGTTGAGTAGTTGTGAATTTGAGAAATACTTGTGTTCAAGTTTGTGATTCCCGTAGCATGCACGTATGGTGAACCATTATGTGACGAAGTCGGAGCATGATTTATTTATTGATTGCCTTCCTTATGAGTGGTGGTCGGGGACGAGCGATGATCTTTTCCTACCAATCTATCCCCCTAGGAGCATGCGCGTAGTACTTTGTTTCGATAACTAATAGATTTTTGCAATAAGTATGTGAGTTCTTTATGACTAATGTTGAGTCCATGGATTATACACACCCTCATCCTTCCACCATTGCTAGCCTCTCTAGTACAGCGCAACTTTCGCCGGAACCATAAACCTACCATACCTACCTATTATGGCATTTCCATAGCCATTCCGAGATATATTGCCATGCAACTTTCCACTGTTCCATTGTTATGACACGCTTCATCATTGTCATAGTGCTTTGCATGATCATGTAGTTGACATCGTATTTGTGGCAAAGCCATCGTTCATAATTCTTTCATACATGTCACTCTTGATTCATTGCATATCCTGGTACACCGCCGGAGGCATTCACATAGAGTCATATTTTGGTCTAAGTATTGAGTTGTAAGTAAAAAGAAGTGTGATGATCATCATTATTAGAGCATTGTCCCAGTGAGGAAAGGATGATGGAGACTATGATTCCCCCACAAGTTGGGATGAGACTTCGAACTAAAAAAACAAGAGAAGAAAAAAAGAGGCCAAAAGAGAAAAAAAGGAAAGAAGGCCCAAATAAAAAAATGATAGAAAAAGAGAGAAGGGACAATGTTACTATCCTTTTTCCACACTTGTGTTTCAAAGTAGCACCATGATCTTCATGATAGAGAGTCTCCTATGTTGTCACTTCCATAAACTAGTGGGAATTTTACATTATAGAACTTGGCTAGTATATTCCAATGATGGGCTTCCTCAAATTGCCCTAGGTCTTCGTGAGCAAGCAAGTTGGATGCACACCCACTTAGTTTCTTTTGTTGAGCTTTCATACACTTATAGCTCTAGTGCATCCGTTGCATGGCAATCCCTACTCACTCACATTGATATCTATTAATGGGCATCTCCATAGCCCGTCGGCACGCCTAGTTGATGTGAGACTATCTTCTCCTTTTTGTCTTCTCCACAACCACCATTCTATTCCACCATAGTGCTATATCCATGGCTCACGCTCATATATTGCGTGAAGATTGAAAAAGTTTGAGAACATGAAAAGTATGAAACAATTGCTTGGCTTGTCATCGGGGTTGTGCATGATTTAAATATTTTGTGTGGTGAAGATAGAGCATAGGCGGACTATATGATTTTGTAGGGATGACTTTCTTTGGCCATGTTATTTTGAGAAGACATGATTGCTTAGTTAGTATGCTTGAAGCATTATTATTTCTAGGTCAATATTAAACTTTTATCTTGAATCTTTCAGATCTGAACATTCATGCCACAATAAAGAAAAAAATACATTCAGAAATATGTTAGGAGGCATTCCACATCAAAAATCCTATTTTTATCATTTACCTACTCGAGGACGAGCAGTAATTAAGCTTGGGGATGCTTGATACGTCTCCAACGTATCTATAATTTTTGATTGTTCCATGCTATTATATTATCTATTTTGGATGTTAATGGGCTTATTTCTACACTTTTATATTATTTTTGGGACTAACCTATTAACCGGAGGCCCAGCCCAAATTGCTGTTTTTTTGCCTATTTTAGTGTTTCACCGAAAAGGAATATCAAACGAAGTCCAAACGGAATGAAACCTTCGGGAGCGTTATTTTTGGAACAAACATGATCCAGGAGACTTGGAGTGGACGTCAAGAAACAATCGAGGAGGCCATGAGGTAGGGGGGCGCGCCCACCCCCTGGGCGCGCCCTCCACCCTCATGGGCCCCTCGTTGCTCCACCGACCTACTTCTTCCTCCTATATATATATATATATCCATATACCCCGCAAACATCCAAGAGCACCACGAACCCCTATTTCCACCGCCACAACCTTCTGTACCCAAGAGATCCCATCTTGGGCCATTTTCCGGAGCTCTGCCAGAGGGGGCATTGATCACGGAGGGCCTCTACATCAACTCCACGGCCCCTCCGATGATGTGTGAGTAGTTTACTTCAGACCTTCGAGTCCATAGCTAGTAGCTAGAGGGCCTCTTCTCTCTCTTTGGATCTCAATACAAAGTTCTCCTCGATTCTCTTGGAGATCTATTTGATGTAATCTTCTTTTGCGGTGTGTTTGTCGAGATCCGATGAATTGTGGGTTTATGATCAAGTCTATCTATGAACAATATTTGAATCTTCTCTAAATTCTTTTATGTATGACTGGTTTATCTTTGCAAGTCTC
This sequence comes from Triticum aestivum, assembly GCF_018294505.1. Lineage (NCBI taxonomy): Eukaryota > Viridiplantae > Streptophyta > Magnoliopsida > Poales > Poaceae > Triticum > Triticum aestivum. Next base: position 547,398,539 of record NC_057803.1, on the reverse strand, counting down.
TTCGAATTATCAGTTTGGTTTGGCCTACTAGATTGATCTTTCTTGCAATGGGAGAAGTGCTTAGCTTTGGGTTCAATCTTGCGGTGCTCGATCCTAGTGACAGAAGGGAAACGACACGTATTGTATTGTTGCCATCGAGGATAACAAGATGGGGTTTACATCATATTGCATGAGTTTATCCCTCTACATCATGTCATCTTGCTTAAGGCGTTACTCTGTTCTTATGAACTTAATACTCTAGGTGCATGCTGGATAGCTGTCGATGTGTGGAGTAATAGTAGTAGATGCAGAATCATTTCGGTCTACTTGTCACGGACGTGATGCCTATATACATGATCATGCCTAGATATTCTCATAATTATTCACTTTTCTATCAATTGCTCGACAGTAATTTGTTCACCCACCGTAATACTTATGTTATCTTGCGAGAAGCCACTAGTGAAACCTATGGCCCTCGGGTCTATTCTCCATCATACAAGTTTCCCATCTACTTTATTTTGCAATCTTTACTTTCAATCTATATCATAAAAATACCAAAAATATTTATCTTATTATTATCATATCTATTAGATCTCACTCTTGCAAGTGGCCATGAAGGGATTGACAACCCCGTTATCGCATTGGTTGCGAGGTTCTTATTTGTGTGTGTAGGTATGAGCTGACTTGCGCGTGGTCTCCTACTGGATTGATACCTTGGTTCTCAAAAACTGAGGGAAATACTTACGCTGCTTTACTGCATCACCCTTTCCTCTTCAAGGGAAAACCAACGCAGTGCTCAAGAGGTAGCATAGACCTTCAGGTCCATAGTTAGTAGCTAGATGGCTTCCTATTTCTCGTTTGATTCTCAATACAATGGTCTCTTGGAGATCCATATGATGTAACTCTTTTGCGGTGTGTTTGTTGGGATCCGATGAACTTTGAGTTTATGATCAGATCTATCTCTTTTTATCCATGAAAGTTATTTGAGTTTCTTTGATCTCTTATATGCATGATTGCTTATAGCCTCGTATTTCTTCTCCGGTATTTGTGTTTTGTTTGGTCAAGTTGATCTATTTATCTTGCAATGGGAAGATGTTCTTTGTAGTGGGTTCGATCTTATGGTGCTTGATCCTAGTGACAGAAGGGGAATCGACACGTAAGTATCGCTGCTACTAAGGATAAAATGATGGGGTCTATTTCTACATAAATAGATCTTGTCTACATCATGTCATCGTTCTTATTGGATTACCCCATTTCTCCATGAACTTAGTACACTAGATGCTTGCTGGATAGCGGTCGATGTGTGGAGTAATAGTAGTAGATGCAGGCAGGAGTCGGTCTACTAATCTTGGACGTGATGCCTATGTAATGATCATTGCCTGGATATCGTTATGAGTATTTAAAGTTCTATCAATTGCCCAACAGTAATTTGTTCACCCACCGTTTGCTATTTTTCTCGAGAGAAGCCACTAGTGAAACCTACGCCCCCGGGTCTCTTCTTCATATTATTTGCCTTTGCGATCTAATACGTCCATTTTGCATCATGCTTTTTTATCGACATTTATTGCATTATGGACTGTTATTTCACTTTATGTCACAATACTTATGGCTATTCTCTCTTATTTTACAAGGTTTACATAAAGAGGGAGAATGCCGGCAGCTGGAATTCTGGGCTGGAAAAGGAGCAAATATTAGAGACCTATTCTGCGCAACTCCAAAAGTCCTGAAACTCCACAGAACGTCTTAAAAGAAATAAAGAAAAATCCACACCAAAGATGAAGGCCAGGGGGCCCACACCCTTCTCACGAGGGTGGGGGGCGCCCCCCTAGGGCGCGCCCCCTACCTCGTGGGCCCCCTGGTGGCTCTCCGATGCCCATCTTCTCCTATATGAGGTCTTTCGATGAGAAAAAAATAAAGAGGAACTTTTCGGGACGAGACTCCGCCGCCACGAGGCGGAACCTTGGCGGATCCAATCTAGAGCTCCGGCAGAGCTGTTCTGCTGGGGAAACTTTCCTCCCGGAGGGGGAAATCATCACCATCATCATCATCAACGCTCCTCTCATCGGGAGAGGGCAATCTCCATCAACATATTCACCAGCACCATCTCATCTCCAAACCCTAGTTCATCTCTTGTATCCAATTCTTGTCTCAAAGTCCGGGATTGGTGCTAGTAGGTTGCTAGTAGTGTTGATTACTCCTTGTAGTTGATGCTAGTTGGTTTAATTGGTGGAAGATCATATGTTCAGATCTTATATGCATATTATTACCCCTCTGATTATGAACATGAATATGCTTTGTGAGTAATTACGTTCGTTCCTGAGGACAAGGGAGAAGTCTTGCTATGAGTAGTCATGTGAATTTGGTATTCGTTTGATATTTTGATAAGATGTATGTTGTCTAGCCTCTAGTGGTGTTATGTGAATGTCGACTACATAACATTTCACCATTATTAGGGCCTATAGGAAGGCATTGGGAAGTAATAAGTAGATGATGGGTTGCTAGAGTGACAGAAGCTTAAACCCTAGTTTATGCGTTGCTTCGTAAGGGGCTGATTTGGATCCATATGTTTCATGATATGGTTAGGTTTACCTTAATACTTTTGTTGTAGTTGCGGATGCTTGCAATAGAGGTTAATCATAAGTGGGATTCTTGTTCAAGTAAGAACAGCACCCAAGCACCGGTCCACCCACATATCAAATTATCAGAGTATCGAACGCGAATCATATGAACGTGATGAAAACTAGCTTGACGATATTCCCATGTGTCCCCGGGAGCGCTTTTCCTATTATAAGAGTTTGTTCAGGCTTGTCCTTTGCTACAAAAAGGATTGGGCCACCTTGGTGCATTTTATTTACTTTTTTTACTTCTTGCTCATTACAATTTATCCTATCACAAAACTATCTGTTACCACTTATTTCAGTACTTGCAGAGAATACGTTGCTGAAAACCGCTTATCATTTCCTTCTGCTCCTCGTTGGGTTCGACACTCTTACTTATCGAAAGGACTACGATAGATCCCCTATACTTGTGGGTCATCAAGACTCTTTTCTTGCGCTGTTGCTGGGGAGTGTAGTGCCTTTGGTAGGTGGAATTTGGTAAGGAAAAATTTATATAGTGTGCTGAAATTTACTGTCACTTGTTACTATGGAAAGTAATATTGTGGGGGGCTTGTTCGGGGTATCTTCACCCTATCCAGTAGAGCAAAGAGTTGCTCCTCAACCTACTGAACCTATTGAAAAGGAAATTCCTTTTGAATTTCCTGCGGCTATGATGGAAAACCTGCTAGCTAATCCTTTTACAGGAGATGGAACAAAGCATCCTGATGAGCACTTAATATATGTGGATGAAGTTTGTGGATTATTTAAGCTTGCAGGTATACCCAATGATGTTGCTAAGAAGAAGGTCTTCGCTTTATCTTTGAAGGGAGACGCATTGGTATGGTATAGGCAATGTGATGATATGAGATCATGGGACTATAAAAGATTGAAGTTGGAATTTCACCAAAAGTATTACCCTATGCATCTTGTTCATCGTGATCGCAATTATATATATAATTTCTGGCCTCGCGAAGGAGAAAGCATTGCTCAAGCTTGGGGGAGGCTTAAATCAATGTTATATTCATGCCCCAATCATGATCTCCAGAGAGAAATAATTATGCAAAGTTTTTATGCCTGGCTTTCTGAAAACAATCGCACCATGCTCGATACTTCTTGTGCTGGATCTTTTATGATGAAGACTATTGAATTCAGATGGAATTTATTGGATAGAATTAAACGCAACTCTGAAGATTGGGACCTCGACGAAGGTAAGGAGTCAGGTATGACACCTAAGTTTGATTGTGTTAAATCTTTATGGATACTGATATTTTCCGTAAGTTTAGCACTAAATATGGACTTGACTCTGAGATAGTAGCTTCTTTCTGTGAATCTTTTGCTACTTATGTTGATCTCCCTAAGGAGAAGTGGTTTAAATATCATCCTCCCACAGAATTAAAAGTAGCGGCACCTATTAAAGTTGAAGAAAAGAATGTCACTTATAACGATCCTATAGTTCCTACTTCTTATGTTGAGAAACCACCTTTCCCTGTTAGAGTAAAGGATCATGCTAAAGCTTCAACTGTTGTTCGTAAAAGAAATATTAAAACTTATACACCTCCTGAGCAAGTTAAAATAGAACCTAATATTGCTATTGTTAAAGATCTCTTGTCTTATAATATTGATGGGCACGTTATTTAGTTCGAAGGTGAAACTGCTAGAATTGCTAAACCTTGTGATAAGGATAAACATAGACCTGTGGTAGGCATGCCTGTTATTTCTGTTAAAATAGGAGATCATTGTTATCATGGCTTATGTGATATGGGTGCTAGTGCTAGTGTTATACCTCATGACTTATACAAAGAAATTAAGAATGAAATTGCACCTATTGAGTTAGAAGATATTGATGTTACTATTAAACTTGCTAATAGAGATACTATTGCACCAGTTGGAATTGTTAGAGATGTTGAAGTCTTGTGTTGGAAAACTAAATATCCTGCTGATTTTCTTGTTCTTACTTCTCCGCAAGATAGCTTTTGTCCAATTATATTTGGTAGACCCTTCTGAAATACTGTCAATGCTACCATAGACTGCACTAAGAATATTGTTACTGTTGGTTTGGATGATATGGTTCATGAGTTTAATTTCTCTAAATTTAGTAAACAACATCGTGAGGAAGAATTACCTAGTAAGGATGAAATTATTGGTCTTGCTTCTATTGCCATACCTCCTAGTGATCCTTTAGAACACTATTTGCTAGACCATGAAAATGATATGTTCATGAATGAAAGAAGGGAAATAGATGAAGTATTCTTTAAACAGGAACCTATTCTGCATCACAACTTGCCTGTTGAAATTTTAGGGGATCCTCCTCCACCCAAGGGTGATCCCGTGTTTGAGCTTAAACCTTTGCCTGATAATCTTAAATATGCTTATCTTGATGAAAAGAAGATATATCCTGTTATTATTAGTGCTAACCTTTCAGAGCATGAAGAAGAAAGATTATTGAAAACTCTGAAGAAGCATCGTGCTGCTATTGGATATACTCTTGATGATCTTAAGGGCATTAGTCCCACTCTATGTCAACATAAAATAAATTTGGAAGCAGATGCCAAACCAGTTCGTGATCCTCAACGACGTCTGAATCCTAAAATGAAAGAAGTGGTAAGAAAAGAAATACTAAAGCTTCTGGAGGCAGGTATAATCTATCCCGTTGCTGATAGTGAGTGGGTAAGTCCTGTCCATTGTGTCCCTAAGAAGGGAGGTATTACTGTTGTTCCTAATGATAAAGATGAATTGATTCCACAAAGAATTATCACAGGTTATAGGATGGTAATTGATTTCCGCAAATTAAATAAAGCTACTAAGAAAGATCATTACCCCTTACCTTTTATTGATCAAATGCTAGAAAGATTATGCAAACATACACACTATTGCTTTCTAGATGGTTATTCTGGTTTCTCTCAAATACCTGTGTCGGCTAGAGATCAATCAAAGACTACTTTTACATGCCCTTTTGGTACTTTTGCTTATAGACGTATGCCTTTTGGTTTATGTAATGCACCTGCTACCTTTCAAAGATGCATGATGGCTATATTCTCTGACTTTTGTGAAAAGATTTGTGAGGTTTTCATGGACGACTTTTCCGTCTATGGTTCCTCTTTTGATGATTGCTTGAGCAATCTTGATCGAGTTTTGCAGAGATGTGAAGAAACTAATCTTGTCTTGAATTGGGAAAAGTGCCACTTTATGGTTAATGAAGGTATTGTCTTGGGGCACAAAGTTTCTGAAAGAGGTATTGAAGTTGATAAAGCCAAGGTTGATGCTATTGAAAAGATGCCATGTCCCAAGGACATCAAAGGTATAAGAAGTTTCCTTGGTCACGCCGGATTTTACAGGAGGTTCATTAAGGACTTCTCAAAAATTTCTCGGCCTCTGACTAATTTATTGCAAAAAGATATACCATTTGTCTTTGATGATGATTGTGTAGAAGCATTTGAAATACTTAAGAAAGCATTAGTCTCTGCACCTGTTGTTCAGCCACCTGATTGGAACTTACCCTTTGAAATTATGTGTGATGCTAGTGATTATACTGTAGGTGCTGTTCTAGGGCAAAGAGTTGATAAGAAATTAAATGTTATTCATTATGCTAGTAAGACTCTAGACAATGCTCAAAGAAATTATGCTACTACTGAAAAAGAGCTTTTAGCAGTTGTATTTGCTTGTGATAAGTTCAGATCTTATATTGTTGATTCTAAAGTAACTATTCAAACTGATCATGCTGCTATTAAATATCTTATGGAAAAGAAAGATGCTAAACCTAGACTTATTAGATGGGTTCTCTTGCTACAAGAATTTGATTTGCATATTGTTGATAGAAAGGGAGCTGAGAACCCCGTTGCAGACAACCTGTCTAGGTTAGAAAATATTCTTGATGACCCACTACCTATTAATGATGACTTTCCTGATGAACAATTAAATGTTATAAGTACTTCTCGTAGTACTCCATGGTATGCTGATTATGCTAATTATATTGTTGCTAAATTTATACCACCTAGCTTCACATACCAGCAAAAGAAAAAGTTTTTCTATGACTTGAGACATTACTTTTGGGATGACCCACATCTTTATAAAGAAGGAGTAGATGGTGTTATTAGACGTTGTGTACCTGAGCATGAACAGGAACAGATCCTACGCAAGTGTCATTCCGAGTCTTATGGAGGACACCACGCTGGAGATAGAACTGCACATAAGGTATTGCAATCTGGTTTTTATTGGCCTACTCTCTTCAAGGATGCCCGTAAGTTTGTCTTGTCTTGTGATGAATGTCAAAGAATTGGTAATATTAGTAGACGTCAAGAAATGCCTATGAATTATTCACTTGTTATTGAACCGTTTGATGTTTGGGGCTTTGATTATATGGGACCTTTTCCTGCCTCTAATGGATACACACATATTCTAGTTGCTGTTGATTACGTTACTAAGTGGGTAGAAGCTATTCCAACTAGTAGTGCTGATCATAACACTTCTATTAAAATGCTTAAGGAAGTTATTTTTCCGAGGTTTGGAGTCCCTAGATATTTAATGACTGATGGTGGTTCACACTTTATTCATGGTGCCTTCCGTAAAATGCTTGCTAAATATGATGTTAATCATAGAATTGCATCTCCTTATCACCCACAGTCTAGTGGTCAAGTAGAGTTGAGCAATAGAGAGCTCAAATTAATTTTGCAAAAGACTGTTAATAGGTCTAGAAAGAATTGGTCTAAGAAACTTGATGATGCATTATGGGCTTATAGAACTGCATACAAAAATCCTATGGGTATGTCTCCGTATAAAATGGTTTATGGAAAAGCATGTCACTTACCTCTCGAACTAGAACATAAGGCATATTGGGCTATTAAAGAGCTCAACTATGATTTTAAACTTGCCGGTGAGAAGAGGTTATTTGATATTAGCTCACTTGATGAATGGAGAACCCAAGCTTATGAAAATGCCAAGTTGTTTAAAGAAAAAGTTAAAAGATGGCATGACAAAAGGATACAAAAGCGTGAGTTTAATGTAGGTGATTATGTATTGCTATACAACTCTCGTTTAAGATTTTTTGCAGGAAAACTTCTCTCTAAATGGGAAGGCCCCTATGTTATCGAAGAGGTCTATCGTTCCGGTGCCATAAAAATCAACAACTTCGAGGGCACAAATCCGAAGGTGGTAAACGGTCAAAGAATTAAACATTATATCTCAGGTAATCCCATAAATGTTGAAACCAATATTATTGAAACCATAACCCCGGAGGAATACATAAGGGACACTTTCCGGAACGTTTCAGACTCCGAAAAGGAATAGGTATGTGGTACGGTAAGTAAACCGACTCCAAAACAATTTTTAAGGCAATATTTCTCCGTTTTGGAATATTTAGAAAAATAGAAAAATAAGTAGCAGTCCGGGAAGGACACGAGGGCCCCACGAGGGTGGTGGGCGCGCCCTACCCCCTGGGCGCGCCCCCTACCTCGTGAGCACCTCGTGTGCCTTCCGGACTCCGTTTTCTTGCACGTTACGTATTTTGGTCGGTAAAAATTCATTATATATTCTCCCGAAGGTTTTGACTCCCGTATCACGCAAATTTCTTCTGTTTTTGTTTTCGAGCTGTTGCTGCTGCAGATTAGAGCAAGATGTCTTCTCAAGAGTCAATCAGGGAGAGCCGGGTATCTAATCCGGCACCGGAACCAAGGGCAAACAGCGACGCTGACCACTTTGGGCCAGCAACGGAGGAGGAGATGGAGGCTGACTTGATGAGAGTAGATGCTATGGAGGATCAAGAAGTCACCTCTCGCCTCCGAGCTGGGTTCACGATGGGGGAACTACAGAGCTCAGCTATTCCAAACTCGGTTATCCCTTCTAATATTAGATTGCTTACTTATGAAAATATGAAGAGGAGTGTCACTTGTTCTCCTGCAGCTATGCGACACCCTTGGGTGCAAGGAGCTTTAGCTATCACAGGAAAGCTTCGTAAGGAAATAATGGACCTCAAGCAGCAAGTCAATAAGCTCGAGGAGGAGAACCGTATCCTGGGAGGAATAATCGCCAAGAATATTACACCAACAACAAAGAAGGAGATATAATCACATGGGTATGGGCACTCCCCTTGGCAACTGCCAAGCTTGGGGGAGGTGCCCCGGTATCGTATCACAATCAAAACTCCTATCTTTACCATTTTTCTTAGTTCGATCCTATTAGTAGTATCTTGATCCAGTAGAATAAAGTTTATGGCATGATCTAGTTTTGAGTTTTTCTTTATGATCTCTCTATGTAATCGAGTCCGTGAGCTATATATAATAAAGATTAGTGTTGAGTCAAGGGCTTGATTATTTTGCCATGATCTTGGGTGAATAAAAGAAAAGAGAAAAAGAATAAAAAGAAACAAAAAGTTCATATTGATCTTATTGAGAGTAATGACTTCACATAGAAAGAGTATGATGATTAAAAGTTGTTGGGAGTTGGCAGACATAGCTTTGGTCATTGTTGCAATTAATAGGAAGTAATAAGGAAAGAGAGGTTTTCACATATAGATATATTATCATTGACATCTTTTATGATTGGGAGCACTCATTAAAATATGACATGCTAAAGAGTTGATGTTGGACAAGGAAGACAACGTAATGAGTTATGTCTTTCTTATATCTGAGATAAAGTATGTTGTCATGGATCCTCTAACTTGTTGAGCTTGCCTTTCCCCCTCATGCTAGCCAAATTCTCAGCACCAAGTAGAAATACTACTTGTGCTTCCAAATATCCCTTAAACCAGTTTTGCCATGAGAGTCCACCATATCTACCTATGGATTGAGTAAGATCCTTCAAGTAAGTTGTCATCGGTGCAAAGCAATAAAAATTGCTCTAAATATGTATGATTGATTGGTGTGGGAGAAATAAGCTTTATACGATCTTGTGATGTGGAAGTAATAAAAGCGACGGACTGCATAATAAAGGTTCATATCACAAGGGGCAATATAAAGTGACGTTCTTTCGCATTGAGATTTTATATATCCAACCATAAAAGCGCATGGCAACCTCTGCTTCCCTCTGCGAAGGGCCTATCCTTTATTATTATCTTCTACCTTATGCAAGAGTCATGGTGATCTTCACCTTTTCTTTTTCATTTTATCCTTTGGCAAGCTCAGCATGTTGGAAAGAACATGATATAATATATCTAATTGGATGTAGGGGAGCATGAACCATTATTGTTGACATTACCCTTGAGGTAAAAGGTTGTGGGGCAAAACTATAAGCCCCTATCTTTCTCTGTGTCCGATTAAAACTCCGTAACCACAAGTATTGCGTGAGTGTTAGCAATTATGGAGGACTAAATGATAGTTGAGTATGTGGACTTGCTTTTTAGCTCTGACATAGACTCTTTCCGATGTTATGATAAATTGCAATTGCTTCAATGACTGAGATTATAGTTTGTCGGAGCCCAATAAGGTTTATGATTTATACTTTTGCATTGTGAATAGATCATCACTTGAACATAAGTAATCATATGACAAAATCTATATATGTTGCTGTTATGAGAATAATCATGATGCCTTCATGTCCGTATTTTATTTTTATCGACGCCTCTACCTCTAAACATGAGGACATATTTATTGTTATCGGCTTTTCGCTTGAGGACAAGCGAGGTCTAAGCTTGGGGGAGTTGATACGTCCATTTTGCATCATGCTTTTATATCGATATTTATTGCATTATGGACTGTTATTTCACTTTATGTCACAATACTTATGGCTATTCTCTCTTATTTTACAAGGTTTACATAAAGAGGGAGAATGCCGGCAGCTGGAATTCTGGTCTGGAAAAGGAGCAAATATTAGAGACCTATTCTGCGCAACTCCAAAAGTCCTGAAACTCCACGGAACGTCTTAAAAGAAATAAAGAAAAATCCACGCCAAAGATGAAGGCCAGGGGCCCCACACACTTCTCACGAGGGTGGGGGCGCCCCCCTAGGGCGCGCCCCCCTACCTCGTGGGCCCCCCGGTGGCTCTCCGATGCCCATCTTCTCCTATATGAGGTCTTTCGATGCGAAAAAAATAAAGAGGAACTTCTCGGGACGAGACTCCGCTGCCACGAGGCGGAACCTTGGCGAATCCAATCTAGAGCTCCGGCAGAGCTGTTCTGCCGGGGAAACTTCCCTCCCAGAGGGGGAAATCATCACCATCGTCATCACCAACGCTCCTCTCATCGGGAGAGGGCAATCTCCATCAACATCTTCACCAACACCCTCTCATCTCCTAACCCTAGTTCATCTCTTGTATCCAATTCTTGTCTCAAAGTCCGGGATTGGTGCTAGTAGGTTGCTAGTAGTGTTGATTACTCCTTGTAGTTGATGCTAGTTGGTTTAATTGGTGGAAGATCATATGTTCAGATCCTATATGCATATTATTACGTTCGTGAGTAATTACGTTCGTACCTAAGGACAAGGGAGAAGTCTTGCTATGAGTAGTCATGTGAATTTGGTATTCGTTTGATATTTTGATAAGATGTATGTTGTCTAGCCTCTATTGGTGTTATGTGAACGTCGATTATATAACACTTCACCATTATTTAGGCCTAGAGGAAGGCATTGGGAAGTAATAAGTAGATGATGGGTTGCTAGAGTAGTCAGAAGCTTAAACCCTAGTTTATGCGTTGCTTCATAAGGGGTTGATTTGGATCCATATGTTTCATGCTATGGTTAGGTTTACCTTAATACTTTTGTTGTAGTTGCGGATGCTTGCAATAGAGGTTAATCATAAGTGGGATGCTTGTTCAAGTAAGAACAACACCCAAGCACTGGTCCACCCACATATCAAATTATCAGAGTATCGAACGCGAATCATATGAACGTGATGAAAACTAGCTTGACGATATTCCCATGTGTCCTCGGGAGCGCTTTTCCTATTATAAGAGTTTGTTCCGGCTTGTCCTTTGCTACAAAAAGGATTGGGCCACCTTGCTGCACTTTATTTACTTTTGTTACTTGTTGGTCGTTACAATTTATCCTATCACAAAACTATCTGTTACCACTTATTTCAGTACTTGCAGAGAATACCTTGCTGAAAACCGCTTATCATTTCCTTCTGCTCCTTGTTGGGTTCGACACTCTTACTTATCGAAAGGACTATGATAGATCCCCTATACTTGTGGGTCATCACGGTCTATTTTCCTTTGCCTTTATTTTTAGATCTACTAAACCCAAAAATACAAAAATACCTGCTGCAATTTATTCCTATTTATTTTATTTGGCCTTCGATCTATCAATCTACTACAATTTATTCACATTCATTTTGCTTATCTTGGGCGCCGTACCCCAAAGGGATTGACAACCCCTTTTACACGTTGGGTTGCGAGTATTTGTTATTTGTGTGCAGGTGCTATTTACGTTCTGTTGCTTGGTTCTCCTACTGGTTCGATAACCTTGGTTTCATCACTAAGGGAAATATATATCGTCGTTGTGCTGCATCATCCGTTCCTCTTTGGGGAAATACCGATATAGCTTCAAGCCGCTATCAATGAGCATCACAAAGTGCAGAGATTTTGCAAAACAATTGAGTCAAAAAACTTAGTTTTAGTTTTCTACTAAAAGCATTTCGGAGCTACCGATTTGTTAAACTCGGTGACACCGCAACAATATTAGAATCTAAACTAGTGGAATCGGTCAGACCGAGGCACAGCTCAGTGACTCCGAGATTGCTAGGGTTTCACTGAGAATCAAACTCGGTCACACCGATTTGTAATTTTTGGTCAGACCGAAAATCACAAGTGCAATGGCCTAGGCCAAAACGGTGAGACCGATTTCTATAACTCGGTCAGTCTGAGATGTATTCGGCGGAAACCTAACCCTAAATTTTTGAATCAAAACTAATCTAAATGAAGTTTTTGCTGGATAGAACAATCCCAAACGTGACAAGAATCATGGCATTGTCTTCGTGCTAAGAACCAGATTGAGAAAGCAGAAAGGATCGAACTCATACCCTAACTTGGCGATGAGCTCGCTACAATGACAACGACGGCGGAGATATCCGTTGACGGCGGTGGAGACCAGCGGCAGGTGGTCGCTGGCGATGAGGAGACGATCCGGAGACCTCGAGTCAGCAAAGCTGGATATGCGCGGGCGAAGGGTTTCGGAGAAATTTCCAAAATTTAACCCGTGGGTATATATATCCAGACCCTGTCGGTGTGACCGAGTGGAACAACTCGGTGGCACCGAGATGCAAAATCGCAAGCGGTTACTGCAACTCAGTGTGACCGAATTATTCAAATCAGTTACACCAAGATTTAAACCTAGATCAACTCAATGAACTCAGTATGACCGAAGGGAATGAATCGGTTAGACCGAAATACACTAAGAGGTTTTGGAAATTTAAGTCTATGATGAATCGGGGGCTCTGAGTGCTCCTCACCCAGTTCGAATCTGACTTGATCAAACTTTGTGATGTAGCATGAATAGAGTTTGAGATGAGAAAAGCATAGATAGCTAGAGGGAGTTCTTAGGCATTCTTGTCCATGCATTTGGTCAAAAGAAAAGACCAAATAATCAAAGCAACAAATGGATGTCCTCGAATGAGAAAAATATGCACTCAACATGCTCACACAATAAGATGGCAAATGAAATGTGGCAAAGCATGCACAAACACTCTAGCATCTATCAAGCAATTGGCGATGACTAGGTCATCTAGATATGAGTATATTTACTAAGGAGTCAAATGAGAACATTTTATCGTAGGTCATACTCATCGTTTAAGCACAAGTGGGGTTGCCACTTTTACATAAATCATTATTGTGTTCACACCATTAGAGTTGCTTTAGCTCAATTCTTTAGAGTAAAGATCCCCCTAGATGTGATATCCCCCCTAAGAGGGATGAACTAACTTTGGGTTTTGTCGATGATGACTTCATGTAGGTGTTGAAGATGTAGGCGCTCAATGTTGATGTAGATCATTTGGAGCAATCCATTGGAGTGATTTGCACTTTCAATACCTACATGAGTTAGTCCCACAAGGAACAAACAAGGATATCCATAGACATAGAGTGAAGTACACACAAGATGATGTCCATGAAAGCATTAAGTTACCTTGTCCCTTGACTTACCAACAAGAGGGTTTGTGACTCCTTGAACTAGTGCAAGATGTGAAAGTAGGTTGCACTTGTCCTTGCCAAATGAATATGAGTGAAGTATGTTGGCGGAGTCACCCTCAAGAAATCTCTAGTTCTTCTTCTTTGGGATCCACATCATCTTGATGGGAATCCTTGGATTTGTAGTAGTACTTGATGAAGTAGAACTTGATGTAGTCTTGGGAACCCACTTAACCAAGGCCTTTGGAGCTTCTTCAAATGCATCAATCTCCTCTTGAAACTTGTCCTTGCCTTTTAGCTTGTGGTATTGTGGTGGAAGATCATCTTGAGCTTGTGTCCCCTTGAAGGAAGTAGGATCATACTTCTGAGCGACCCGACCCGAATGGATCAAGTCTCTGTGCTTAAGTGTCATCCCTGGATCGGTATGCTGACACACATAGTACTCGAGGATTTATAACAGAGGTAGATCACATGTATAAAGTAACATAAATACTATTACCTCATCCAAATAGCGGAAGTAACAAGGTTGTGGATTCCCATCAACACCAACGGCAAAGTTGAGTGTAGAAATTGTAACCCTAATGTATCACTTACTCGTCGTAAGATTCCTGCAACATGAGACGTTGCAGCCACAAAGGGCCAGTACATTGAATGTACTGGCAAATTCACACCATAGAGAATGATGAACAATGGCTATCACTACATGCATATATGGCTGGTGGAAAAGCTCTATGGTTATATTTTTTTGTGAAAAGCCAATTTTTCCCTACTGCAAACGAATAAATTTATTTAACTATTATGGTGGTTGTTAAACATTGAGAATGGTTGACAGCATTCTCAATCCCAATTAAATAACATCATTAAAACCAACAAACTTAATTTAAAGTAACATGATGAGATTCACATGATAATCCAAGTACTAGATACTCAAGATGTCCATAACCGGGGACACGGCTAATCATGATTAGTTTTTACACTTTGCAGAGGTTTGCGCACTTTTCCCCACAAGATTCAATCGCCTCCATTTGGTTTCTCGCACTACATGGTGTTTGAGAAGACGGATGACCGAGACATAGTCTTTCAGAAGCGCTAGCACCTTACGATCGGGTAGACCGTTACACCTACTTTCCCCTACATCTGCTAGTCTACCACTGTAAGAGTTCGCACAACTTAATAAACTAATGCTAGAGCCCATAATAGCTTGTGGCTGCACACGGAAGTTTCTAGTATGAATAATCTGATGATCCCTTTGAGCCTGGGTGGAGGTCCATAAAAAAAAGGCAATCCTAGAGTACCCAGGTCCCTAGACAGGCAATCACTGGAATACCCAAGTGCCTCAATCCACCCAGATGTGTGTTAAAGTTGCCACCTTAAGTAAACCATTAATTAACAATCTCACATCTGTCATGAAATACTCTCAAACCCAATCCATGTCTACGAGCATAGCATGGCAATATAAGCATAACGTAAAAGTAAATCCCAAGGTTTGAATGCAGGGCAATAGGTTCCTACCTTATCAACTACTTCCCAATACCCACATGTTATCAATCCTACTCATGCATTGTTTGAGGGTGAAACTAATGCATAAAAACTGGGTATGAAAGGGATATGATCAAAGTGTGAACTTGCCTGCAATGTTGATGAAGATGATTCGCACTCAAAACTCTTGATAGCTCTACTCGTCACACTCCGGTCAATCTATCGTAAGCAAGCAATAGTAACCACGCATAAGCAATCACTCAAAAGATCAGAAAGATCGAAGAAGACAATTCTAAAAACATCAAACCAAGCAAATAACTCTTGCAACATAAAACAATTTCTAACAGTACCAAAATTATATGAATTTGGCCTTACCAGAAAGTTTAGGTCAAGAGCTTCGATTTGCAAAAAGAATCAACTCAAACGGAGCTACGAAACTCAAGTTATGATCAAACAAAGTTTGAATTTAAATCTGATCTAATTCAAATTTCAAAATTTCAAAAACATGTTTGGGTTGGATTACTGGATAGAGGAGATCACAACGAAGACGTGAGCGTTGGTTTCGTTGGATTTGGATCAACAAGTAAAAAGATGTGGTCGTTTGAAGAATATGGACTAAACTGTAAAGAAAATCATCACAGATAAGTCCCTGGCCGGAAAATTAAAACAGAAAAAGAAAAAGACTAAATACGAATGTTCGTTACTGAACGCTAACGGATGAATTCGTTCGCTCCAAAAGGATAGACAGCGAACGTTCTCTGTATAAGACTAACCCAAAAAAACGATCTAAAAGGAAAACCGAAGAAAACCGGATCGGGTTTTGCGGGTCTTTACCGGTCGGGGCAAATAAACCGGCGGCGGTGGTTTAGATCGATGGAGTGGTGGCTCCGGCGAGGGCAGCGTGCTCCGGCGCGGCTGCGGCAGCGCGGGCGGCGGGGTGCGGCGCAGGCGAGCAGCGGCGCGGCGGCGACGCTAGCAGGTGGCGGCGCAGGCGACGGGAGAGCGCGGCGGCGGCGGAGCGTGCAGTGGCGGCGGTGGAGTCCGGTGAGGCGGCGCGATGCGGCGGGGCACGGCGACTGAGGGGAGGAGGAGAGAAACAGGCCCGGGGCTCCGGTATTTATGGCGGGGCGGCCTCGGGAGGCGTGAGAGAGGGGCAAAGGAGAGGCGGCGCGAGGAGTCCGCGGCGGAGACGGCGGCCATGGCGGCGCGGCGGCGTGCTGCGGTATGAGTCCCGCCCGGGAGGAGATGAGCGGGGCGCGCAGGCTGGGCCTTGGCCTGGCCGGTTGGCTGGGCCGGCCCAGTTCGGCGACGGAGGGTTTTTTTAAAGATTTTCTAGACAACAAAAAAAAATAAATAAAACATAAATAAATAAAAAATTTATATAGGAATATAATATACCAAAATTTGCAGAAAAATATTTTCTACAACATGGACATTTTTATAATGTCAAATAAAATCCACACGAATTCAGATAATTCAAAGAGTGCTACTGGTCTAATAAAATCCAATAAAAATCATTTTAAAAATACCAAAATGATTTCAAATTAATTTTTCTCCAATTTTCTATTGTAGGGAATCATGTTACCCTATTTTCAGTATATTTTATTTTTGGAGAAAAATAATTTGAATAAAACTCAAACAATTCCAAATTGAAAATAATTTCAAAAGGACTTTGAGTTTGATCCTTGAAACTCCCAACTCATATTTCATACTTTTTTTGAAGAAGTCATTTTATCTCCTCTCGTGAAAATCATTGAGTTGCATAAAGTTTCAGAATTGGAAATATTTTCCAAATGAAATTCAAATATTTTCAACACCCCTTGTGATTTAAATAAATGGAAGAAGTCATGTCATCTTCTCTCCAGGGTTTCATGGTGAAAAGAATTTGAATTCATGGAGATCACGAATGCAAAATGAAAGTTTGGGAAAGTCCTTTTATTCCCTCTCATTTAACTTTCAAAAAAGGTTTCGAATTTCACTCAATTTCACACAATCAATCAAACAATCTATCAAATCTATCTATTTATTATAACATTCCAAAATTTAGAATTTTGGGATGTTACAAACCTACCACCCTTAAAAGGAATCTCGTCCTCGAGATTCGGAGAGGCTAGAAGGAAATAGGATAGGTTCGGGGTCTCTTCAAAATTTCATCAATCGTCTCCGGGGTCTGGGGTGCTACCACCCTTAGAAGCATGGTTACGGTTCCATCAAAACTCATATACTTCATCCATATTGTTAACAGTGTCGGTCTTCTCAGATCTTCAGGATAATTCCTTATCTGGGCTCTTTCGGTAGTGGCATAACCTTTTCCTCAATTCTTCCGTCTTTCATCTTGGTAAGGTTCTTATGTGACTGAGTCTTCTTAGCTGACGGGTCTGGCGCCAAAACTAAACAACTATCGATATCTCATGGTGGTCACCAATTTATGGTTCCTTCTGCAGGAAATGGGTCTGGTTGATCCTCACCGTATAACCTACGGTTGGCAAAGCTGCCGTGTACAAGGGAAAAATACCTATACCATTCTAAGGTTCAAACAAGGTTTAATATTGTCGTCTCTCTACTATAGGCAAGTCACTCAGATTTACCATCCCATATAGCAAGGCAAATAATAAGAGTAAGTCGGTATGGTGATCAATCCATCCCGCACCCAAATCATTACCTTGTATACGGTTTAGCGAATCTC
Organism: Triticum aestivum; assembly: GCF_018294505.1. Classification (NCBI taxonomy): domain Eukaryota; kingdom Viridiplantae; phylum Streptophyta; class Magnoliopsida; order Poales; family Poaceae; genus Triticum; species Triticum aestivum. The sequence goes on along the minus strand of NC_057803.1, from coordinate 547,380,754 downwards.
GCATTCTAACACTCGGTCATCCTCACAAGCATTGCAGAATTTCTCTTGTCGACGAACTAAGTTCGGATAATCCATTGATTCTGCAAGCCAAACAAACATCTATCGTTCCTTCACAACTCTCAGGTTTTGCGTTAACTCCTATAAGATCGTCTATCGATAAAATCGTAACTTCTTCCAGGGTTTTTCCTTCAGCAAGAATGTGCTTGCTTCTTGGCAGGTCCTGGGGCCTGTGGGTTATGGCCCATCTCATCACTTGTAGTCCTTGAACTTATCATCGGGCAACTGATCATTATTCCAACTTCCAACTTCCTAGTATTCTTAAATCCATCCAATTGTACTGTCTTCCTTCCTTCTATTGGCACCAAACTAGGACATGATTACTCAGACTCATCATGGAGTTTCCATTGATCCATATTTCCGACATCATACCTCCTTTATATCCAATAGTAATTTATCTCTTCATCCTCGTGGGATATCCCTCATACCGAGATAAAAACTTATACTTATGAAGTCCATATTCCACTTCGTGGAACATCATTATCCTTTCCAGGGTCAAGCGTCCTTACAGGGGAATATTGGCCATCTCTGCATGGCACTTCTTCAACTGGGAAACGTGAAACACATCATGAACTCCTGACAGTCCTTCGGGTGACTCCAACTTGTTGGCCACTTCTCTCATACGCTCCAAAACTCGGTATGGTCCTACAAATCTCGGGGCTAACTTTCCCTTAACTCCAAATCATTTAACTCCTCGCAGAGGGGACACACGAAGACATGCTCTATCTCCAATTTCATAGACTACCTCCTTGCGTTTTTGAGTCTGCATAACTCTTCTGCCTGGACTGAGCTACCTTCAGTCTATCTCGAATAACTTAACATTCTCTTCTGACTCCTTGATCACATTTGGTCCAAACAACTGACGGTCTCCAACTTCATCCCACATACTCTTGGGGTATCACACATATCGAGACAAAACTCGTATTCATTTTGTCCGAAATCCACTCAGTGGAGTATCCTTATCTTTTCCAGGGGTCAAGGGTTCTTACAGGGTACTACCACCCTTAAAATGCACAAATCTTCCATAGACCATATTTCTCATATCCTCAAAATGGCCAAAATTCTTCTTCATAGAGTAACAACTCATAAAATCCATATCAGTACCAACGATGCTAACTTTATTCATTCTCAATGATTACAATCTCTCGCTTTTCCATTACATGTCTCAACTCAACACCTCAATATAAAAGAAAATGTTCTCACTTCTACTACTCCATTTCTTTTGTTGCAAACTCAACTATCTAGCACAAGTTTCCTTCTCCTTGGGGCATTCTCTGGCAAAGTGCCCTGCTCCATTACAACTAAAACATATTACTTCTGACAAGTATCGAGGTTTCCTTTTTGGGCAACTGTTGAGGTAGTGCCCTGACTCCTTGCACCTGTAACAGGTGATATGACTCAGGTCCTTCCTGGAATCCAATCTGCTTCTCTTCCTGGACCTTTCCATGCCAATCATGGCTTCTATTTCCTGTGGGTCATATTCTACTTCCTCTGTCGGGAATTCTACTAGATCCCCATTCAAACAATTTTGGGAGATGTGTCCTTCTTCTCCACATGAATAGCAAGACTTAGTGCAGGGTTTACTCGGGTCTTCTTTAGGTGTGTCCTCCACATCTTCCTTCATCAAGTTTCTTCTAAAATTTCCCATGAGGGCTCCTTTCATTACTTCTTTCTTTTGTTGGATGGTTCTTCGTACCATGGGGTAAATGTGACACTGGGCAGGATAGTGGGTAGTCACTTCACACAAGAAACAAGTAATCTGCCTAGTTAGGCATTCTTCAACTGGGTGACTTCCTTCACAATTAAGGCATTCATCTTTGTGTTCTTTATGGGTGTGTCCTATTTCTCCACAAATCTTGCATGCACAAGGTTTCTTCATATCCTTTCCATAAGACTTCAACTTCTGGGACACAAGTAGAGACTTTGGCAAAGTCAACTTAAATTCTCTCCAAGTGGTTACTCCATGCCATCCATTGATGGTTTGGTACATCCTCCACCAGGTAGCAGCACCTCTTTCAAAGCACTGAAGAGCATGCTGGGTCATATCCTTTCCGACTATAGGGTTATTCTTCATGTGATCCTCCATGTTCTGAATCCATTGGTCCGTCTCCAATTGACTCATCGGTCCAGAAAATATAAGCTCATCTCCATTCATCCTCTATTGGGTCCAAGGGTTTGGGGTGAGATACGAGAGATAGAGAGGGGTACACACAATACAAACAAAAGTTTTGAAAAGACAGGTTTTATTTGTGGCTGTCGGGAAAAACATCAAACAAATGACAGCTCACAAATGTCGCATCTAACATAGGTATATAACAGGGGTTTGGTCTTCTAAAGGTCAATAAATTTTCAACCTCTCCAAACTCTTCAAGCCTTGTTCATGCCTCTAATGGCTTCTTCCGATCATGCTAGTCTTCTCAAGTTCTTTTGCCAGATCATCTCTATTGACGTGAAATCTCTCGTGACATCCTTTAATATTCCAGAGTTGCATTTCAACTTCTAGGTTACAACATCCTTGGCATGAACCATGGTCTAGTTCCTGACGAATCTCCGGTTTCTCGAGGTTTTGCTCCTCCAACTTGGCTACTCTCATCTTCAGGGTCCTGAGTTCCTCATGAAATACTTCCTTGTCAAAATACTGCTTCTTGTAGGTCCATCTTAACTTCTTGATGTAACACTCCAGATCCTGGTGATACACTAGCTAAGGTTAAAACTTCACCTCTTGCTGATAGATGCTCCATCAGCCTTCTACCATCCAATCCTTCCATGCATATGCATGCTTAACTCAGCAAGGTGACAATAGCATAAGCGGGCGATAACATCATGGATAGCTGTGTTTCTGCTCTTGTCATTTCCATGAGCTATCTCTCCATAGTTGATATCTCCTGCCTTAGGGTTTTCCTTGACAGAACTTTAAGTTTTTAACTCTCCATGCTCCGGTCTTTCACCGATACACCTTGATCTCAGGTATTGGCGGCTTCCTTAGTCTGCCAAGTTCCATAAGGGGTGCCTTCCTAGGTCATACAAATCTGGAAAATTCTACAGGGCCTTCAAATTCCCCTAGTCTTCGGAGTCTTCAACCGTTGTAGTTTCCATCATTATAATATACGGTAAAATCCTCTTCATTCTGATGTGGTCTTAGTGGTCCCATATCTTGTACTTCTTGGAGTGGCCTCATCAGTCGAATCTTCGAGTGGACAAAAGGGAAAAGGGATATGGTCTCACTAAAAGGGAATTTTTGAATAAGCTCAGAAGAGAACAGAAGTAAAAGATCTTTTGAAAATGAAGTTGTAGAGAAAATCTTTCCTATGGGCTTGCCAGTTTCTAGGGGTCACGTCCTACAATCAACATGTGCTCTGATACCATCTTGTAGCGACCTGACCCGAATGGATCAAGTCTCTGTGCTTAAGTGTCATCCCTGGATCGGTATGCTGACACACACAGTACCCGAGGATTTATAATAGAGGTAAATCACATGTATAAAGTAACGTAAATACTATTACCTCATCCAAATAGCGGAAGTAACAAGGTTGTGGATTCCCATCAACACCAACGGCAAAGTTGACTGTAGAAATCGTAACCCTAACATATCACTTACTCGTCGTAAGATTCCTGCAACATGAGACGTTGCAGCCACAAAGGGTCAGTACATTGAATGTACTGGCAAATTCACACCATAGAGAATGATGAACAATGGCTATCACTACATGCATATTTGGCTGGTGGAAAAGCTCTATGGTTATAAGGTTTTTGCGAAAAGCCAATTTTTCCCTACTGCAAAGGAATAAATTTTATTTAACTATCATGGTGGTTGTTAAACATTGAGAATGGTTGACAGCATTCTCAATCCCAATTAAGTAACATCATTAAACCCAACAAACTTAATTTAAAGTAACATGATGAGATTCACATGATAATCCAAGTACTAGATACTCAAAACGTCCATAACCGGGGACACGGCTAATCATGATTAGTTTATACACTCTGCAGAGGTTTGCGCACTTTTCCCCACAAGACTCGATCTCCTCCGTTGGATTTCTCGCACTACATGGTGTTTGAGAAACGGATGACCGAGACATAGTCTTTCAGAAGCGTTAGCACCTTACGATGGGTAGACCGTTACACCTACTTCCCCTACATCTGCTAGTCTACCACTGTAAGAGTTCACACGACTTAATCAACTATGCTAGAGCCCATAATAGCTTGTGGCTGCACACGGAAGTTTCTAGCATGAATAATCTCATGATCCCTTTGAGCCTGGGTGGCGGTCCATAAAAAACAGGCAATCCTGGTCTACCCAGGTGCCTAGACAGGCAATCCTGGAATACCCAGGTGCCTCAATCCACCCAGATGTGTGTTAAAGTTGCCACCTTAAGTAAACCATTAATTAACAATCTCACATCTGTCATGAAATACTCTCAAACCCAATCCACGTCTATGAGCATAGCATGGCAATATAAGCATAACGTAAAAGTAACTCCCAAGGTTTGAATGCAGGGCAATAGGTTCCTACCTCATCAACTACTTCCCAGTACCCACATGTTATCAATCCTACTCATGCAATGTTTGAGGGTGAAACTAATGCATAAAAACTGGGTATGAAAGGGATATGATCAAAGTGTGAACTTGCCTGCAATGTTGATGAAGATGATTCGCACTCAAAACTCTTGATAGCTCTACTCGTCACACTCCAGTCAATCTATCATAAGCAAGCAATAGTAACCACACATAAGCAATCACTCAAAAGATCAGAAAGATCGAAGAAGACAATTCGGAAAACATCAAAACCAAGAAAATAACTCTTGCAACATAAAACAATTTCTAACAGTACCAAAATTATATGAATTTGGCCTTATCAGAAAGTTTAGGTCAAGAGCTTCGATTTGCAAAAAGAATCAACTCAAACGGAGCTACGAAACTCAAGTAATGATCAAACGAAGCTTGAATTTAAATCTGATCTAATTAAAAATTTAAAATTTCAAAAACATGTTTGGGTTGGATTACTGGATAGAGGAGATCATAACCAAGACGTGAGCGTTGGTTTCATAGGATTTGGATCAACGAGTAAAAAGATGTGGTCGTTTGAAGAACAGGGACTAAACTATAAAGAAAATCATCACAGATAAGTCCCTGGTCGGAAAATTAAAACAGAAAAAGAAAAGGCTAAATTACGAACATCCGTTACCGAACGCTAATGGATGAATTCGTTCGCTCCGAAAGGATAGACAACGAACATTCTCTGTATAAGACTAACCCAAAAAACGATCTAAAAGGAAAAACCGAAGAAAACCGGATCGGGTTTTGCGGGTCTTTACCGGTCGGGGCAAATAAACCGGCGGCGGCGGCAGTTTAGATCGGTGGAGCGGTGGCTCCGGCGAGGGCAGCGTGCTCCAGCGCGGTTGCGGCAGCGCGGGCGGCGGGGTGCGGCGCAGGCGAGCAGCGGCGCAGCGGTGATGCTAGCAGGCGGCGGCACAGGCGACGGGAGAGCGCGGCGGCGGTGGAGTCCGGTGAGGCGGCGCGATGCGGCAGGGCGCGGCGACCGAGGGGAGGAGGAGAGAAACGGGCCCGGGGCTCCGGTATTTATGGTGGGGCGGCCTCGGGAGGCGTGAGAGAGGGGCAAAGGAGAGGCGGCGCGAGGAGTCCGCGGCGGAGACGGCGGCCATGGCTGCGCGGCGGCGTGCTGCGGTATGAGTCCCGCCCGGGAGGAGACGAGCGGGGCGCGCGGGCTGGGCCTTGGCCTGGCCGGTTGGCTGGGCCGGCCCAGTTCGGCGACGGAGGGTTTTTTTAAAAGATTTTCCAGACAACATACAAATAAATAAAACAAAAATAAATAAATTTTTTATATAGGAATATAATATACCAAAATTTGCAGAAAAATATTTTCTACAACATGGACATTTTTATAATGCCAAATAAAATCCACACGTATTCAGATAATTCAAAGAGTGCTACTGGTCTAATAAAATCCAATAAAAATCATTTTAAAAATACCAAAATGATTTCAAATTAATTTTTCTCCAATTTTCTATTGTAGGGAATCATGTTACCCTATTTTCCGTATATTTTATTTTTGGAGAAAAATAATTCGAATAAAACTCAAACAATTCCAAATTGAAAATAATTTCAAAAGGACTTTGAGTTTGATCCTTGAAACTCCCAACTCATATTTCATATTTTTTTAAGAAGTCATTTTATCTCCTCTCGTGAAAATCATTGAGTTGCATAAAGTTTCAGAATTGGAAATATTTTCCAAATGAAATTCAATTATTTTCAACACCCCTTGTGATTTAAATAAATGGAAGAAGTCATGTCATCTTCTCTCCAGGGTTTCATGGTGAAAAGAATTTGAATTCATGGAGATCACGAATGCAAAATGAAAGTTTGGGAAAGTCCTTTTATTCCCTCTCATTTAACTTTCAAAAAAGGTTTCGAATTTCACTCAATTTCACACAATCAATCAAACAATCTATCAAATCTATCTATTTATTATAACATTCCAAAATTTAGAATTTTGGGATGTTACAACTTCTCTTGTTGAGGAACAAACTTCGTCTTGGGGTATTGATCTTCTTCCCATTCAACTCCATTGGCATTGAACTTTCGTTCAAAACCAACACCTTGATTCTTCCAGCGCTTTCCTTGCTTGCGTACAATTTCGTCAAATTGCTTACTTCCGGCAAGGCTCTTGTAAACACCTTTCTCTATAATTTCCTTCAATAAGCTATTTTCTTGCTCAAGTGTAACTTGGCTAAGAGAATCATTAGTGGAATCAAGAGAACTACTAGAAGAAACATTTAACATGATTATTGTTAGTACTAGAAGAAGAATCTTTCTTACTCTTGTTGCTAGATTTATCTTGTGGCATGTAAGTAGACAAGAGTAAATGCTTGGCAATGTAATAAGAACATTTCTTATGAAGATCATCATTTATTGCTTTTAAGAACCATGCTCTTGCTCTAGGTTGAGCTTTTCAAAGCGTAGCTTCTCATGAGTCTTTAAAAGCTCTCGATGATCTTCTAAGGTAGTTTCATGGGCTACCTTAAGAGTGTTTAGTTCTTTAGTTAGACGCTCAATCTCCTTCTTATCATTGTCATTCATTTTTATCTTGATTAGCATGATTAATAGCAAGTGCATCATAGTTTTCATTACTTGAGTTGTCAACAAGTAAATCATCATCACCTAGCAAATCATCATCATCACTATTGAAATCAACATACTCGGGGTGTGATACGGGCCTTTAGCCATGAAGAATCTTCCAATTCCTTCATTTGGTGAGCCGAATATGTCGTAGGAGTTAGATGACACAAGTGCTAGACCGGCAACACCTTCATCTTGAGTATATTCGGAGCCGGAGTGATAACTTCTCTCAGAGTGGTTGTCGGAATCAGAAATGGATATCCATTCACCAACATGAGCTTGATGTCTTCGTTTTGTATAGCCCCTTGATGAATTGTCCTTCCTTTCCGAATCCTTGCTTCTGCGAGAGGTTCTTCATTCATAACGATCATCTCTACTCCTTCTCTCTCTCGGAGGCGATTCTTCTCTTCTACTTCTCCTTTTAGGTGAGTCTTCTCTTCTTTTGTAGGGAGTCGTACACTTATTGGATTAGTGTCCAGGTCTTCCACAATTGTAGCAATTATGTTCACTACTAGAAGATCTTTTGTCATTGTAGGACCTTGACTTGGAACTTCTCTCTTTCCTTCTACTCTTGTAGAACTTGTTGAAGTTCTTCACCATTAGGCTCAATTGCTCATTGAAGACTTGTTTCTCACTTGATGATGTAGGAGCATCACATGAGGCTTTATAAGCACCACTAGACTTGTTGTGAAGCTCTTCTTTATCCTTGAATGACATCTCATGAGCAACAATTCTACCAATGACTTCCGTTGGCTTGAGATCTTTGTAATTGGGCATCATTTGGATCAATGTGCACACGGTGTCATATTTTCCATCCAAGGCTCTTAGGATCTTCTTGATGATGAATCTATCGGTCATCTCTTCACTTCCTAAGCCGGCAATCTCATTTGTGATGAGAGCAAGCCTAGAATACATTTCAGCGACACCTTCACCATCCTTAATTTTGAACTTGTCAAGCTGACTTTGACGCACATCCAATTTGGATTCCTTGACGGAGACGGTACCTTCATGCATAACAATAAAAGTATCCCAAATTTCCTTTGCATTCTCAAGACGGCTGATTTTGTTGAATTCTTCGGGGCACAATCCATTGAAGAGGACATCGCAAGATTGAGCATTGTATTGTAACATCTTCAATTCTTCAGCGGTTGCTTCGCAATTTGGTTCTCTCACATCGAAGAATTCACCTTGCAAACCAATACATACGATAGCCCAAATGGCGGGGTTATGTCCAAGAATATGCATTTTCACCTTATGCTTCCAACTAGCAAAAATAGTATCATCAAAGTAAGGACCTCTACGATGGTAATTTCCCTTGCTAGACGTCATACTCTCCTAGGTTGTGAAACCAACACATGATCACCAAAGCTGTGGAAATCAAGGCAAATGGAGATCAAAGCTCTGATACCACTTGTACGATCGAAAGTATGTCTAGAGGGGGGATTAGACTACTTGACCAAATAAAAATCTAGCCTTTTCCCAATTTTAAGTCTTGGCAGATTTAAGCAATTTAACACAAGTTAGGCAATCAACCCACACATGCAGTTCTAAGAGTATGATACGTCTCCAACGTATCTATAATTTATGAACTATTCATGCTATTATATTATCAACCTTGGATGTTTTATATGCATTTATATGCTATTTTATATGATTTTTGGGACTAACCTATTAACCTAGTGCCTAGTGCTGGTTTCTGTTTTTTCCTTGTTTTTTGAGTTTTGCAGAAAAGGAATACCAAATGGAGTCCAATTGACGTGCCAATTTTTGAAGATTTTTTATGGACCAAAAGAAGACCCCGGAGTAAAAGAGTTGGGCCAGAAGAGTCCCAGGCCGTCCACGAGGGTGGGGGGCGTGCCCACCCCCCGGGCGCGTGGGCCTATCTCGTGGATGACTTGGGGCATCTCCTTGATGTGAGACCGACGCCAAAAATTCCTATAAATACAGAAACCTCCAGAAAATGACCTAGATCAGAAGTTTCGCGGCCGCAAGCCTCTGTAGCCACGAGAAATCAATCTAGGCCCTCTCTGGCACCCTACCAGAGGGGGCCATCATCACCGGAGGGCATGGAGGAGGATCCCAAAGGGGTCATCATCACCATGAAGGCCAAGGACTAGGGGAAGAACCTCTCCCCATCCAGGGGGGCATGGAGGAGGAAGCACAAGGGGGAGAACCTCTCCTCCCCTCTCTTGCTGGCACCGGAGTGCCATCGGGAGGGGAATCATCGCCGCGGTGATCGTCTTCATCAACATCACCATCATCACCATCCTCATCTCTTTTACACGGTCCACTCTCCCGCACCCCGTTGTAATCCCTACTTGAACAAGGTGCTTTATGGCACATATTATGATCCAATGATGTGTTGCCATCCTATGATGTTTTGAGTAGATATCCTTTGTCTTTGGGTTGATTGATGATCTAGATTGGTATGAGTTGTATGTTTTACTTTGGTGCTGTCCTATGGTGCCCTCTGTGTCGCGCAAGCGTGAGGGATTCCCGTTGTAGGGTGTTGCAATATGTCCATGGTTTGCTTATTGTCTGCGTTGCGTGAGTGACTGAAACACAAACACGGATAAGCGGGACACGACGTATGGGAATAAAGAGGACTTGATACTTAAATGCTATGGTTGGGTTTTACCTTAATGATCTTTAGTAGTTGCGGATGCTTGCTAGAGTTCCAATCATAAGTGCATATGATCCAAGAAGAGAAAGTATGTTAGCTTATGCCTCTCCCTCATATGAAACTGCAATAATGATTACCGGTCTTGTTAACAAGTGCCTAGGACAATTCCGCACACCGATCCACCATTATTCCACACTCGCTATTTATAATATTTAGTAATATATTCTAACTTTATGATAACAGCACCTACTTTCATATTTTAGCTCTCTGAGATAATATAAAGTTATCCACTTCATACCCACAACGTAGTTTTATTTCTCGTTTCTAGTTGGAAGCAAACGTTCGGTGTACGTAGAGTCATATTAGTGGCAGATAGGGCTTGAGAGAATATTGATCTTACCTTTAGCTCCTTGTGGGTTCGACACTCCATACTTATCACTTCCACCTTTGGAAATTGCTACGACGATTCCCTGCACTTGGGGATTATCAAGCTCTTTTCTGGGGCCGTTGCCGGGGAGCAATAGCGTGGGGTTGATATTCTAGTGTATGCTTTTGCTTTCTTCACTAAGTAGATTTTGTTTTTCCTTTTTGTTTCTGTTTAGTTGTGGGTGAAACATAGAAAAAAATTAAATAATGAAAATACAAAAAAAATTACTTGCCTCTCATGCCTAAAAAGTTTTTCAAAAAGAGAAGTGATTGGAAAGTTATGCATTGAAGAAGTGAGGGTCGACCTTGAGCGCTCGTGTTCATGCTCACGAAAACAATATAGAATTTTTCATGGAAGTTTCTCTGTAAATAATTATCCCCTTATATATATCCATTGTATTATAAAAATAATATGCCAAGATTTGGTTTTAGGACGATTAGATTGCTTGTTTACTATGTGCAGAACAAAAAAACAGAAACTTTGGCTGTAGCGCGTGATTTTACATTTTTTACTGGAAAGTCAAATGGGTCTGACACTTTTTCAAAATTACTTCCGTACAAAATATTCAAATTATAAAATTTATTTCATAATTGTTGGAGTTACATAAGTTTACTAAACCTCCAGATTACTACAGACTGTCCTGTTTTAGACAGATTCTGTTTTTCGTGTGCTGTTTGGTTATTTTGATGCATCTATGGCTAGTATCGGAAGGTATGAACCATAGAGAAGTTGGAATACAGTATACATAGTTCTAATATGAAATTGTAATGAGTTTGAAACAGTACCTAAAGGTAGTGATTTGCTTTATTATACTAACGGATCTCACAAAGTTTTGTTAAAGTTTTGTGTGGATGAAGTGTTCGAAGATCGAGGAGCTATCAATATGAGAAGAATAAAGAGAGGCAAGAGTTCAAGCTTGGGGATGCCCAAGGCACCCAAGTAAATATTTCAGAGGATACTCAAGCATCTAAGCTTGGGGATGCCCCGGTTGGCATCCCATCTTTCTTCTTCAACAAATATCGGTATACCTCAGTTTTTGTTTTGTTCACGTGATTTGTGTCCTTTGTGTTTTTCTTTTTCTTTTTCTTTAAGAACCATGATAGTATGAGATGTACCTTCATCAATTTATAGAATACTTCATGTGCTTCACTTATATCTTCTAAGTATGATCTTATAGAATTGCTCTTTGAGCTTCACTTAAATCTTTGGAGTATGGCTTTATAGAATGCTTCGTGTGCTTCACTTATACATTTTGATCTTGGGTATTGATTAGTCTATATTAATTGTAGAATGATCCATGAATCTCACTTATATATTTTGGATTATGAATAATACTATCATCTAAAGCGGGTTTGAAAGAGTGTCAACTTTAGGAACTAGTGATTCCGCCATTCCGAATGGGGAGAATTTTGCTTATGTGGAGAGTAGTAAAATTTCTATGCTCGTAGATCATGAAAAGAATGATTTATGTGATGGTAATATTGTTGAACTCATTAATGATGCTACTGAAAATTATTATGAGGGAGGAATACATGTTTGTAGGAGTTGCAATAATATCAAGTTTCCTCTCTATATGCTTAAAGTTTTGAAGTTATACTTGTTTTTCCTTCCTATGCTAGTTGATTCTTGTTCCTATAAATTATGTGCTCACAAAATCCTTAGGCATAGGAAGTGGGTTAGATTTAAATGTGCTAGTCATATTCTTCATGATGCTCTCTTTATGTTTCAATTCTTATCTTTTATGTGAGGATCATTGAAATCATCATGCCTAGCTAAAAGGCATTAAAGAAAAGCGCTTGTTGGGAGACAACCCAATATTTACCCTTACTGCTTTTGTGTGTTATCATGATTAAGCTATTGTATTAATCATGTATTATAGCTTTTGTTTCAATAAAGTGCCAAGTAAGACCTTTGGGAAGACTTGGGTGAAAGTTAATGTGATCTTGCTGTAAAAAACAGAAACTTTGCGCTCACAAGATTAGCTTCCATTTTTTACAGAAGAGTGTTATTGAGTTGATTATTTTTTCAGAAGATTAATAGACAAATTAATCATGACCACCAATTTATTTCAGAATTTTTGGAGTAGCATAAGTATGGTTGGTGTTCAGATCATTACAGACTGTTCTGTTTCTGACAGATTCTGTTTTCATTGCATAATTTTCTTGTTTTCTAGTTTCTATGGCTTATATTTCTCAATATAAATTGTAGAAATGATATGGTACAGTAGGAATTGTGTGAGAACAATTATGAGCCTTGTCTTTGATAGTACCAAAGTGAATGGTTTACTCTTTATCGTACTAACCTATCTCACGAAGTTCCGTTAAGTTTTGTGTGATTGAAGTTTTCAAGCTTTGGGTGAGATATCGATATGAGGAGAATAAGGAGTGGAAAGACCCTAAGATTGGGGATGCCCAAGGCACCCCAAGGTAATATTCAAGGAAGACTCAAGCGCCTAAGCTTGGGGATGCCCCGGAAGTCATCCCCTCTTTCGTCTTCAAAATTATCGGTATACCTTACTCGGAGCTATATTTTTATTCGTCACATGATATGTGTTTTGCTTGGAGTGTATTTTCAATTTTACTTGCTGTTTGAATAAAATCATTGGATCTGAAATCTTGAATGAAAAAAAGAATCCTCCCATGGCTAGTTAATTATTTGACTACTCAGTGTCCTTCACTTATATCTTTTTGGAGTAGTTTGTCATTTACTCACATGCTTCAGAATTATCCTATGAGTAAATGGTTGAATGAATTGAATATCATAAATCTGAATTTATATATGTTTCATATGCTTATACCATGGGGAGTAATGATTTCTCACAGAATAAGTATAGGTAGTAAACTTATTGAAAGTTGGCAAACATAGAATTGGTCACTTGAACAATTCATGAAAGAATATTGAAGGAAGAGAGATTTCACATATAAATATGCTATCTTGGACATCTTTTGTAATTGTGAGCACTCATTAAAATATGACATGCTAAAAGGTTGATGTCAGAAAAGGAAGACAACGTAATGGGTTATGTTTTCTTATATCCGAAATAGAGTATATTGTCTTGGATCATCCATCATGTTGAGCTTGCTTTTCCCCCCTCATGCTAGACAAATTCTTTGCACCAAGTAGAGATACTACTTGTGCTTCCAAACATTCCTTAAACCAGTTTTGCCATGAGAGTCCACCATACCTACCTATGGATTGAGTAAGATCCTTCAAGTAAGTTGTCATCGGTGCATGCAATAAAAATTGCTTTCTAAATATGTATGATCTATTAATGTGGAGAAAATAAGCTTTATACGATCTTGTGATGTGTAAGAAATAAAAGCGACGGATTGCATAATAAAGGTCCATATCACAAGTGGCAATATAAGTGGCATTCTTTTGCATTAAGATTTTGTGCATCCAACCATAAAAGCGCATGACAACATCTTCTTCCCTCTGCGAAGGGCCTATCTTTTACTTTTATCTTCTACCTTATGCAAGAGTCATGGTGATCTTCACCTTTCCTTTTTACATTTTATCCTTTGGCAAGAACATTATGTTGGAAAGATCCTGATATATATTGTAAGTGCATCTAGTGCCCCTTAGTGATTTTGGTGTATTGAAGACTTATAGGTTAAGGGACTAATGCGTTTGTGAGTGTACACAGGTCTATAAGTCCATGAGGAGTTTGATATTTACAGAGAAAGTCGACCCCTAAAAATGAAGTTCTTCGACCGAAGACTTTGGATTTCTGAAGACTTTGAAAGTGAAGAAATTGGTGTGATCCTGAAGACTTGGTATTCATTCGAGGAACATGAAGCTTGAAGACTTTTGTTTTCGTAGTTTCATTTTCTCTTCCTTGAGTCATAGGAAACACCGTACTGTTAAAGGGGGTCGAGGAAATACTAAGGAAAAAAATTCCATGTGATGCTCAACTCAAAATCCTACCTACCAATCCCTTCGAGTGAAGCCATTGAAAATCTCATACAGTTCGGTCAAATTTCTTCAGTGACAGAGGCGAAGTTCTTCTGGTCTCTGAGGAATTTGTTCTGACTGAGGATTTAGGAATTCGCTAGTGCGGATTGCCTACACAGTGAGGAACATGATAGCCCTGAGGAATTTGATACTCAAAATTCCGACCGTTGTTGTGCTATGCGCCAGCTGTCCCAAAATATCTACCCACTTAACGGTCATATAATTGAAGGGCATTTATGTCTTATCATGTCGGGCTGCTCCCTAGGCTATAAATAGTCGCCCCCTACAACCACTAGCTGGTTGGCTGCTCCGAGAGAAACTGACACTTGTCATTTGAGAGTATCCCATCCTCCGAGGACTTTGAGTGAAAATCATCAAGTGAGGAAAACCCAAACCCAAACACCTACAAACCCAAAGTGATTGAGCATCACTGAAGAGATTGATCCTACGTGGATCCAACGCTTGTTACCTTTGAAGATTGTGCATCTTCCAGACGGTTAGGCGTCATGGTCTAGAGCCCCAAGAGGAAATTGTGGATCGCCGAGTGACCAAGTCTGTGAAGGTTTGTAAGTCACCTGAAGACTTAGCACGAGTGATTGGGCGAGGTCTATGTGACCTTAGCTCAAGGGCAATATGGTGAGGACTAAGTGTTCTGAACTACGTGTTCAGAACTGGGTGTCCTCAGGTTTAAATACCTAGCCACCCTAACCAGACGTACAACTATCCCAGTAGTTGGAACTGGTCTACCAAATCATTGTCTTCACCAAGTTACCTGGTTCCATTTCCTCAACCCTTCCATTTCCTCTTTTATGTGTTAAGTGTTTGTTCATATCTGTTTGAAGACTTTGACTGAAGACTTCCTCTATTTCCTCAGTTCAATTTCGCCAGTCTGTTTGTCTTATCCTGTGTTATCCTGTGTTTACGCTTTTTGTACTCTGTACTTGTTTTCATTTCATCATGGAGACCATGCTCATGCACTGCTATGTTTACTTCTGAGTACTTATTCTGCTGCAAGTAGTTCTTCACTCGGGAATTTCCTCACCCACAAATTCCTCAGTGAAGAATTCATAAAAATTGCCTATTCACCCCCCTCTAGTCGATATAACGCACCTTCATATATATCCAATTTGATGTAAGTTATCATGAACTATTATTGTTGAAATTACCCATGAGGTAAATGGCTAGGAGGCGAATCTATAAGCCGCTATCTTTCTCTGTGTCCGATTAAAACTTTGAACCCATAAATATCATGTGAGTGTTAGCAATTATGAAAGATTAAATGATAGTTGAGTATGTGGAGTTTGCTAAATCAAAGCTCTGACATAGACCCTTCCTGAAAATAAGATGAATTGTAATTGTTTTTTTAGAAAAGGAGGAATACCCCCGGCCTCTGCATCTGGACGATGCATACAACCAATTTATTAATTATTAACACAAGACCTTACAAAGTCGTACAACAGTAAGACCAAAGCCACCATCTTCACAACCTCTGTTGCTACTCCTATCTAACTGATGAAGGGGCGCTGATGGTCTGGGCCTAATACCAAACAGACCTTGCAGCCAAACCTAACATCTAAGACCTGAGGTCCCAACCAGGACGCCTACCGGGTATGGGCACCCACCAGTCCGGCGTGCTCCTCAACCAGGACGCCTGCCGGGTATGAGGCCGCCACAGCCACCTGCCACATATCCATCTTCAGAGATGTACTGTTGCATCGGCCTTGCCCGGTCTCGCTGCCGCCGACGTCACCATGACGCCAGATAGCGTCGACCTCCTGCGCGTGTCCGTCACCACACATCTGACGCCAAGCCTCCGCTGCTCCATGCCGCCAAGAGCCGCCGCCAAGAATATGTAGAACGAAACACCGCTCCACCGAAAGGGAGGCAGCACACCCTCACCCTCACCTGCAGACCCTTCCATCCGATCCCAATGTCCTTGGCGTCGCCTCCAGGAAGGTTACGATGCACGGGGCGTCGCCGACGCCCGATCCACATCGGATCTTGGGCTTTCACCCGGACATGGGTCGGAGTGGAGAGATGGTGCCCTCAGCAGCGCCCCCAAGGAGGAAAGCGGTACCAAAAAGTGGCGTCGCCGCTGCCGGCTAGCCAAGGCGGCCAAGGTTTCCCCCGGACACCGATCTGCTCCACCAGAACACACCGGAGTTGGATCCGGCAAGATCCAAACCGAACCGGGGACTGGGAAGGGATGCATGGAAGGGAAGGTGGGCAATACCTCCAGATCTGGCACGCCTGCGGCTTGCCATCCTCACGGGCGAACCCTCAGGCACGCCGCACGCCACGCCAGCAGGGGCCGCCGCCCCTGGATCCGATGGCCTCCGTGAAGAAGCGCCAAAGACCCCGACGCCACCTTCCCCGGCGCCCGCACGGGCTTTCCCGGCGTTCGTCTCCAGTGGCGGCGAGGGGGTGGGGGAGGTGGGGAGGGGTGGTGGGGGAAAACCCTAGACTCCCTCAAGTCACCCTAGGGGCGGGAGGCTTCACTCGTCGAATTGCAATTGTTTGATGACTTAGAATATAGTTTGTTAGTTTGAAGAAAGTTTATGATCTATACTTTAACATGTGAATAGCTTGTTACTTGATCATGAAAAGTTTTATGAAAATGAGCTACTGTTATGATATATAATGATGCTAGAAAAAGTGATTGGAACTATCATTGATGAAACTTATGCACTTTCTAGCATTCACACTTCATAAATTATTTCTTTTATCATTTACCTACTCGAGGACGAGCAGGAATTAAGCTTGGGGATGCTGATACGTCTCCAACGTATCTATAATTTATGAAGTATTCATGCTATTATATTATCAACCTTGGATGTTTTATATGCATCTATATGCTATTTTATATGATTTTTGGGACTAACCTATTAACCTAATGCCCATTTCCAGTTTCTGTTTTTTCCTTGTTTTTGAGTTTTACAAAAAAGGAATACCAAACGGAGTCCAATTGACGTGCTAATTTTTGACGATTTTTTATGGACCAAAAGAAGACCCCCAGAGTAAAAGAGTTGGGCCAGAAGAGTCCCGGGCCATCCACGAGGGTGGGGGTCACCCCCCCGGGCGCGTGGGCCTACCTCGTGGATGACTCGGGCATCTCCTTGACGTGGGACCGACGCCAAAAATTCCTATAAATACAGAAACCTCCAGAAAATAACCTAGATCAGAAATTCCGCCGCCGCAAGCCTCTGTAGCCACGAGAAATCAATCTACGTCCTCTCTGGCACCCTGCTGGAGGGGGCCATCATCACCGGAGGGCATGGAGGAGGATCCCGGAGGGGCCATCATCACCATGAAGGCCAAGGACCAGAGGGAGAACCTCTCCCCATCCAGGGGGAGGCCATGGAGGAGGAAGCACAAGGGGGAGAACCTCTCCTCCTCTCTCTCGGTGGCACCAGAGTGCCATCGGGAGGGGAATCATCGCTGCGGTGATCGTCTTCATCAACATCACCATCATCATCACCATCCTCATCTCTTTTACAAGGTCCGCTCTCCCGCACCCCGCTGTAATCCCTACTTGAACATGGTGCTTTATGCCACATATTATGATCAATGATGTGTTGCCATCCTATGATGTTTTGAGTAGATATCCTTTGTCTTTGGGTTGATTGATGATCTAGATTGGTATGAGTTGTATGTTTTACTTTGGTGTTGTCCTATGGTGCCCTCTGTGTCGCACAAGCGTGAGGGATTCCCGCTGTAGGGTGTTGCAATATGTCCATGGTTTGCTTATTGTCTGCGTTGCGTGAGTGACTAAAACACAAACACGGATAAGCGGGACACGGCGTATGGGAATAAAGAGGACTTGATACTTCAATGCTATGGTTGGGCTTTACCTTAATGATCTTTAGTAGTTGCGGATTCTTGCTAGAGTTCCAATCATAAGTGCATATGATCCAAGAAGAGAAAGTATGTTAGCTTATGCCTCTCCCTAATATGAAACTGCAATAATGATTACCGGTCTTGTTAACAAGTGCCTAGGACAATTCCGCACACTAATCCACCATTATTCCACACTTGCTATTTATAATATCTAGTAATATACTCTAACTTTATGATAACAACACCTACTTTCATATTTTAGCTCTCCGAGATAATACAAAGTTATCCACTTCATACCCACAACATAGTTTTATTTCTCGTTTCTAGATGGAAGCAAATGTCCGGTGTACGTAGAGTCGTATCAGTGGCAGATAGGGCTTGAGAGAATATTGATGTTACCTTTAGCTCCTTGTGGGTTCGACACTGCATACTTATCACTTCCACCTTTGGAAATTGCTACGATGATTCCCTGCACTTGGGGATTATCAGAGTATAGCAGCGGAAGGTAAATAATTGTATATTGTTGATTTCTCTACAGGACCACAACGTGCTACATGTCTTCTTGCAAAAGCTTCAGAAGGCTGGCTATGGCATCGACGACTTGGTCATACTGGCATGAGGAATCTACACACGCTCGCGAAGAAGAAGCATGTCATTGGCATTGAAAATGTCAAATTCCTCAAGGATCACTTATGCGGAGCCTGTGAAGCTGGAAAGATGACCAAGGCCAAGCATCCAGCAAAGACCTTCATGACTACTACTCGACCATTTGAATTGCTTCACATGGATCTCTTTGGCCCTACTCACTATGCCACATTTACCAATGCTGCATCTTTATATGGCTTTGTCATTGTTGATGATTACTCTCGATATACATGGGCCCATATTATCACTTACAAAACTCAAGTGCAGGAAGTCTTCAAACAATTTTCCTCGAGGGATTCAACTCACTTTGGTGTGAAGATCAAGCACATCAGGAGTGATAATGGAACTGAGTTCAAGAACACTGGCCTTGATGACTATTTTGATGAACTTGGTATTACTCATGAGTTATCTGCTTCTTATACTCCTTAGCAAAATGGCGTCGTGGAGCGCAAGAACATGACTCTTGTTGAGATGGCCCGCACTATTCTTGATGAGTACAAGATTCCTCCTCGCTTCTAGCCTGAGGCAATTGATACTGTGTGCCACATCATCAACAGGATATATCTTCACAAATTCTTCAAAAAGACAGCATATGAACTTCTCACTGACAAGAAACCCAATGTGAGTTATTTTAAAGTATTCGGTGCTAAATGTTGGATTAGAGATCCTCATCATAGTTCTAAATTTGCACCGAAAGTACATGACGGTTTTATGCTCGATTATGGTAAGGACTCGCACACCTACAGGGTCTTCAACACCTGTCATCACAAGGTTGTTGAAACTATAGATGTGCGGTTCGATGAGACTAATGGCTCGCAAAGAGAGCACCTACCTCCTGTGACAGATGAAATACCTCCCGAGGAATCTATTAAGCTCAAGGCTACAGAGGATGTCATTCCTACTGAAGAATCAGCTGAAGAAGTTATTCCAGAGCATGAAGAACGTCATGCTAATGCACCTAAGGAAAATGGTGCTGAAGAAAATGCTGATCACATTCCTCAACGTCAACCCGCTCATCCTCGCATCGCAAATGAAGTGCAAATTGAGAAAATCATCAGCGACATCAACATTCCAGGTCCTCTCACACGCTCAAGAGCTTCACATTTATCTAACTTTTGTGGACACTTTGCTTTTGTCTCTATCACAGAGCCCACTAAT
Organism: Triticum aestivum; assembly: GCF_018294505.1. Classification (NCBI taxonomy): domain Eukaryota; kingdom Viridiplantae; phylum Streptophyta; class Magnoliopsida; order Poales; family Poaceae; genus Triticum; species Triticum aestivum. The sequence goes on along the minus strand of NC_057803.1, from coordinate 547,360,916 downwards.
GTAGATGAAGCATTTCTGGAGCCTGAGTGGATTCAAGCTATGCAAGAGGGAATTACATCAATTCAAGCTCAACAACGTCTGGGAATTGGTCAAATGTCCAGATCCTCGCAAGTACAATATCATCGGCACAAAGTGGATCTATCGCAACAAGCAAGATGAAAATGGCCTTGTGGTGAGGAATAAGCCACGACTTGTAGCTCAAGGCTACACACAGGTTGAAGGAATTGATTTCGATGAAACTTTTGCACCTGTTGCTAGACTTGAAGCTATTCGCATATTACTTGCTTATGCTAACCATCATGATATCACTTTCTATCAAATGGATGTGAAAAGTGCATTCCTCAATAGTAAGCTTGAGGAAGAAGTGTATGTTGCTCAACCCCCAGGTTTTGAAGATCCAAAGCATCCTGACAAAGTCTTCAGACTCAATAAGGCCCTCTATGGCCTCAAGCAGGCCCCACGGGCGTGGTATGATACTTTGAAGGAATTCCTCATGAAGAAAGGCTTCAAACCTGGTTCACTTGATCCAACTCTTTTCACTAAATCTTATGATGGTGAATTGTTTGTGTGCCAAATATATGTTGATGATATTTTCTTTGGCTGTACTGACCAATGTTATACTGATGAATTTGCCTATATGATGAGTGAAGAATATCAAATGTCTATGATGGGGGAATTGAAATTCTTCTTAGGTCTTCAAATTCCTCAACAACGCAATGGCATGTTCATATCTTAGGAGAAATATCTCAAGGATGTACTAAGGAAATTCGGCATGCAAGATTGCAAAGGAGTCAAAATCCCTATGCCCACAAATGGCCATCTATGCACTGATGAAAATGATATTGACTTTGATCAAAAGGTATACCGCTCCATGATTGGTTCTTTATTGTACCTATGTGCATCTAGGCCAGATATTATGCTTAGTGTTTGCATGTGTGCCTGATTTCAAGCTACACTGAAGGAATCACACCATAAAGCTATGAAGCATATTCTTCGATATCTAGCTCACACACCAACACTTGGATTATGGTACCCCAAGGGCTCGGCTTTTGATCTCATTGGATTTTCAGACTCTGACTATGCTGGTGATCGTGTGGATTGCAAGTCAACATCTGGCACATGCCATTTCCTTGGACGATCTTTGGTCTGTTGGTCCTCGAAGAAACAGAACTGCGTATCACTGTCTACTGCTAAAGCTGAGTACATTGCTGCTGGTTCTTGCTGTGCTCAACTGCTATGGATGAAGCAAACTCTCAAGGACTACAGCGTCAACGTGAAGAATGTGCCACTCTACTGTGACAATGAGAGTGCCATCAAGATTGCTCATAACCCAGTTCAGCACTCGAAAACAAAGCACATTCAGATTCGTCATCATTTTCTTCGTGATCATGTGTTGAAGGGCGACATCTCTATTGAGCATGTGAAGACTGAAGAACAGCTAGCCGATATCTTCACTAAGCCCTTGGATGAGAAGAGATTTAGCAAGTTGCGGTGTGAGCTAAATATCCTAGAATCTTCGAATGTTCTTTGAAAAGGTCACCCATCCTAACACTTATGCAAAATTGATGACTTAGATGTGCAACACATGAAGAAACGTTTTTCTTCAATCAATGAAGACTAACACTCTAAGTGTGAAGAAATTAACGAAGAATTTGATTCTCAGAACCCTACGACAATTGTACGCGGTGTCTAAAATCATCATTTTTATACGGTGGGTCACGCCACCACAAAATGTTGAAAATCTTCAATTGAGCTTTTCCTCAGTTCTTTGAAATTTCTCAGTTGTTTTTCAATTTGCATTGTCTTCACCATTTCCGTCGTTTTTCTTCACTGGCTATATACAGACGGTCTACTCTGCTAATATTAGCAGAATAACTATTTTGCACACCACTTCGGCATTGCACGCTCAACAGAAGCGCACTGCATCATTTTGACGGCGAGCACTGCAATAGAGACTAGTGAACTTCTCGTTGGAAAAAACTGCACGCGTTATTTTCTCGGTACTGTTTTCACTCTAATTTTTAACCGTTTATCGGAATGAGGCGTGTAATATACCATTGAAAATCTATGGATTAGGCACAACTTCGACATGTTGAACACTTTTCGAGATTCCACACGGTTTAAGAGCAGTTTTGAAAATAGTGCGGCGGATGACGAGTGGCAGCAAGCGTTTTTCGTGTTTTTTTCTAAACCGCTTGTTGGAATGAAGCAAATGATACGCCTTTGGATAGATATCGTCGAGGCGCATCTTTTTCATATATAAATCTTTCTCTAATTCATTACGGTTTAAGAGCAGTTTCAAATTTACTGAATCGCGGAACTCTGTTTTTCAATTTTTTTTGAAATTTTCGGTACTGTTTTTGCTCTAATTTTCTAACCGTTTGTTGAAACGAGACATATGATACGCCGTTGGAAAGCTACGGACAAGGCGCAACTTTCATATGTTGAAATGGTTTTGAGAATCCTTACGGGTTTTAGTTAATTTTGAAAATCGTGCGGCTGACTTCGAGAGGCAGCGGCTGTTTTTTCGCGAAATTTTTATGAACGGCTGGTTAGAATAATTCAAATCATACGCTGTTGTAAAGATATCGACGAGACACAACTTTTTCATGTAGAACACTCTCTCTAATACCTTACGGTTTAAGAGCAGTTTCGATTTTACCGAAAAGCGGACACTCTGTTCTTCGCGAGACCAAAATCGTCATATTTACTGCATCGGACAGAAGAACGCACTGCTTCAGATGAAATACCGCACTTCATTAGATGGTCAAGGGCACTGCATGGTTTCTTTTTGTTTAGACGTATTTTTTCTCGGACGGGGAAAGAAGAACGCACTCCTTCAGACGGAATACCGCACGTCATTAGATGGGCAAGTGCACTGCATGGTTTTTTTTGTGGGACGTAAATTTTTCCAAACGTGGTGGAGTGCACTTCGTGTCGAGCGTTGGTACTGCAGGGACGAGGTGAGTGCACTGCATCAATTTTTCTTTTTCCAATATTCTTTCTACTGCACACAACAACAGAGTGAGCTGCATTAAAAAAAATCAACTTTTCCAATTTGTTTTTGCACTCGGCAACATAGTGAACCACTGGGAGAGAGAAGATCACTGCGGCAATGAAACAAGTGAGCTGCACCTAAACAATTTTTTTGTTGTTTTCTTCAATGAATGTTTCCGAGAGAGCTGCGATCTGTACATATCTGGACTACGAGCCGGGGCGAACGAACTACAATGATCCTCTTTTTAATCCATAGTACAAACACACACAAATTACAATGACGAGGAACTACTACAACAACAAAAAAAGAACTCCACTTTTTTGCACAAACCGAGCTGCACTGGAGTGGCACCAGGAACTGCAACACGCCATGTAGAGCACCTCCTCTCTCACTCCAGCGATCTACAAAGGACAACGTGGCCAACCACACAGAGAGCGGCCGCTGGCACATCCACGGCACCGCACAAAGATCATAGGCGAACTGCCGACAAGCAAAATCTGAAGAAAAATAAGGTCCCAAAGTGCAATAGAACGACGGTGACGCACCGCACCACAGCGTGGGGAACCAAGCGAACTGCAAGCCAGCGGCGCCCTATCCTCAACTGAATGCCGGTGATGGGAGACAAGATTGAGATGCCCATGGCGGCACCTGCGGGCATAAGGGAGATGAAGTTGCAGCCCACCACCACCACACCCCCAGCGGTCGAAGTCAAGCGGGCCGCGCGTGGCATGGCGCGCAGGCCTGGTTGCCCGGATCCAGGGGCGCGCGGTCAGGAGGGGCAACATGAGACGGACGACGATGGAGGATGGTGGTCGGGGTCAACACGAGATGCACTGAAACGCATGCACTCACCGAACGCACTGCACGCACGAGCGCCACCGAGCTGCACTGCCACCGAGCTGCACCACGAGCGCCACCAAACTGTAGAGAGTCCTCTCGCCCAGGAGCCACCGGAGGCATGAGCGACCTGGACCCATTAGCCGTCAAGTCCAGGATGGGGAGGAGGCCGGACGGGGGAGCTGCCCCGGCCGCAGCGGCGGGGGTCCAGGCGGGACGCGATGGAGGCGGATCCCACCGGATCCAGCACAGGGAGAGGTTGCTGTGGCGGGGCGATCGCCATGGATGGGGAGGAGGCAGTGGTGCTGGCCGGAGGGGGCAGACCAGAGGGGCTGGATCCGGCGGCGGGGCGTCGCGGGTGTCCGGCGGGGCATGGATCTGGCGCGGCGGG